>NC_139665.1:19951604-19984104 GCF_951799395.1 Argentina silus | reverse complement strand
CTACCTAGTTTCTTCAGATCTACCCTTGAAGGGGTAAAGTATATTGGGAAGGGGTTCTAGGGGGTGTTTTGGGACACTGGGTTTCAGGGCTTTTGGTAGAAGTCTCAGATAGGCTAAACCAACTTTATCTTGAGGATCAGCTCACTCTAAAATCTAAATCGGACACAAAATCTCATTACATTCTTCGACATTACTGCAGATATGCCAATTAGAGCACATCTGTGTAGGATAGCGCTGAGAAAACCTCCCTGTAACTTCAAGCGTTCACAATTCTGAGAAATTACATTTTTTATTCATGGAGGACATAATGAACACAAATCATGTCAGGCAGGCTAATACTCGGAGCCTGTACATCATCAACCTGTCAAAGGATCCCTACGCCCCTGCTCTGCTACTTCACTCTACTGTGTGTGGATGCCTTAGTGGGTCTGTAGGATCATGGTTAAACCCTGCTGAGTTGTAAATGACCATCTGTGTTATCAACTCACATTAGTGAATACCCACCTGGTCTCTGCTTCTCTCTCTCTCTCTCTCTGTCTATGTGTCACTCCATCATCTGTGTGTGTGTGTGTGACACAGGAACTCATACAGTCTGTCTGTCTGTGTAAAAGTGAGCTTTCTCAGGAATGGGAAAGAACACCAGAGCTGAACCAAAAACTCCCTAGGCACTCATAAGATTTCAATTAAGTGCTACTTAGGCTGTGTGTGTGTGTGTGTGTGTGTGTGTGTGTGTGTGCGTGTTTGCTTGTGTGTGTGTGTGTGTGTGTGTGTGTGTGTGTGTGTGTGTGTGTGTGTGTGTGTGTGTGTGTGTGTGTGGGTGTGTGTGTGTGTGTGTGTGTGTGTGGATTAGGCAGTTGGTTATTTGAGGTGAAGGGATATATGAAAGTCTCTTTGGTGGTTTATGTGTGGGCGTGCATGGCCATGGGCATATTTATTCATTCATGTCTCAAAATATTTCATATTATCCATTCATCCACTAAAATATGATGTCACACCTAAAGGCCTGATATTGAAAAGGTATGTCACAGTCATGTGTGGGGTCAATTTGTGCACACAAACACACACACACACACACACGCACACACGCGCACACACACACACACACACACACACACACAGACACACAGACACACACAGACACGCACATATGCACACACGCATACGCACACACACACACACACACACACACACACACACACACACACACACACAAACACACACCACTGTTGTTCGCCCATTGACTCTGTCTGTTAAGTGGTGTTCACCCCATGCAGCTTTAGCCATCCATCACTTTTAGCACCCACGGTCTGTACAGCCCCCACGAGAGAGAGGGAGAGAGGGAGAGAGGGAGAGAGGGAGAAAGGGAGAGAGGGAGAGAGGGAGAGAGGGAGAGAGGGAGAGAGGGCCTGGCCCAGGTTGTTCTTGCCTGTTATACAACTTTGGAGAAGAGGGGGGAACACACGTTGCAATGGGAAGCCAACATCATGATAACTTTCTCTCTTCAATGTTGACCAGTGAGAGAGTCTGCACAGTTGGATGTTGAAGTTTCCAAGTCTCTGTTTGTTTAGATTGGTAATGTGTTATGTTTGCAACCGATGTTTTGTATGGCCTCAGTCATGTTGATCTCAGTCAGACGGAAATCGTTCAATACAAAACGGTTTTATCGATCCCCTCAGGGGTAATTTATCATTCAGAGCATAATGGCAAAATTGCAACATGTTTCTCTGCATACAGTGCAGTACATGAAACAAACTGTGTGTAGGCTTAAATGTAGACAAAATCAACAGCATTTTCACATTGTATCAGATGTCCATTCACTCTGTAAGTGTGTAATATGGGTGCAATAGAGACAACTGATCGATATATATATATATGTTATTGTATATATTCACAAAGGAAACTGTCAGATTAGAAGAACATTTGTTTTCTTTCCTACTTGACAATATCTCAGATCTGCCATAAAGCATATGAGGTGGTTTTCTAATCTGGTTTGTATCTGCAGCATATGGGCAAAATCTGTTTAAGGAGATGAGATGCCTTCTGGCATGTAATAAAAATATTAATTTAAGTAATCAATGTTTTTCCCCCCACAGCTTCCTCAATAATGTCTACATAAGCCATGAGGAATGTGAATGGAATCCTGATAACTGGTTGAACGGCTTCCTATCTGGTGTGTCTTTGCTGCCACCTAGTGGACATAGTGAAGTTTACTGCATTGGCGTTTTGCTGGAAGACGATTTCTAATCACTCGGGGGGTCGTCCTTGCTGAGTATGGATCTGATGGGGATGGTAAAGATACACATTTCCTGTATGTGCAAATATACTTATACGCAATATAAAATAATTCTGATTCTGATTCTGAAAATCCGGAGACCAGACTATGCTGTTCCTCCATTCAAAGTCAGTGGGGGGAAAAGGAGAACACTTGACGTCTCTATCAAGAAAAGAAAATAACCAACCATGCCTCTACACTCTACACTGTCCCCTCCTCAGGCTGATCTGTCAATAAAGGAAGCCCACATCAAACTATTGGAGTTTAGAAGACAGATTTTAGTCAGCTTTTTTCGTCTCCCATTGAGAGACCATGCATAATAGCTCTCTGGCTGGATTGGGAGTTTGGATAAGCCCATCAGACATACAGTTAAAGACATACTATAAGAAGAGGCCTCTAATATTTAGGGTTGAGAATTTGCAGGTCGAACAAAAGAAGAGGAGAATGATCTGATAGCTAAAATATGAGTGGATTCCCCTCTAAGAATGGAAAAACATGATAATTCTCTCATATTTTTATGTTGATATGACATAGGGCTTCTGTGTAACTTTAGATCAATGATACAAATACATAATGTACTAATCATGTGTCACATTATCAAAAACTACACAATTGAGTAATACAATGAACAATTCCTACATCAAAACAAAACAGGTGACACAGAGTCCCCACTTTACAGCGAGAGAGAGAGAGAGAGAGAGAGAGAGAGAGAGAGAGAGAACCTTTACTGTCACAGTTCAACACACAAACACACTAGCACAAAGACATAATGGACATACATTATAGAAAGAGGTTGAGGGTGAGCAGGGAGATTTCAAACCAGCACCAATGAGGGTGGATCTGCATGCGTAATTCAAAACACTGCGTACATTTTCCATTGACCGAATTGCACCCTAAGTAACTAAATTGTTATCGTCTGACCTGCCACCAGGTGTCACTGTCTACACAGCTACTTCTGTCACCCTCTCGTCAACCATGAAAAGTGACTTTCAGTGTGAGCACAAGAAACTAGGTTCACTGTCTATGTTTTCAATTCAGGAACCTTGTCTATTTATGGGGTCAAGATAGTTGTGTCACACTGTACTATTTCATTGTAAGATTTATCCCTCTAATTACACAAAACAACTATTTTTAAATCTGATTACAAATGACCACATGGAATCTTCAAACAACACATCTATAAAAGATGACACACACACATAAATTACAAATGACTAACTTTAATATTGAAAACACAAAGCAAGCACAAATTAAGTGAATGATTATTGCACACACATACTGTTAGAAATTATTTTTATAAAAACTGTAGGTGTCTTATCTCTGACAGGGTGCTGACTCTGCATCTGGGATGAATGGTGTGACCAGCCCGTGAACAACAAGGGATGCCAAGTCTAAACCGCGGTTCCTCCCCAACCAAATAGCCAATCATAATAATTGTAAATACTTTTTTTGACTGTTTGAATGCATCCATTTTTGGAAGGTTGGTTACAGATTAACAGCTTGCTGAC
Organism: Argentina silus; assembly: GCF_951799395.1. Taxonomy (NCBI): domain Eukaryota; kingdom Metazoa; phylum Chordata; class Actinopteri; order Argentiniformes; family Argentinidae; genus Argentina; species Argentina silus. The sequence goes on along the minus strand of NC_139665.1, from coordinate 19,980,324 downwards.
TGTGATTTTCTTTGCCAAAAGTGGTCCTTGTACAAGCCTAGAATTTTGACATATAAATAAATAGCTAAAAGTAAGAAGTAGTTTGTCTTCTCCTTCAAATAAAGAACACGTTTTCTCACAATACACAGTACATGCAATATTTTGTTATTAGGTGAGTCCGTTTTCTATTTTATGTGTTCATTCCATTCGGTGTTTAGTGCAACCACTATCTGTGATATTGCGGCTCGACCATCTTTCCCAGGCAGGTATCAAATGGAATGAACGCATCTAATACAAAATGGAGTCACCTAATAACAACATATGACGTGTACATAAAAAGGGTGAGAAGACTCAGTTGGAGCTACCTTGTGCTTACTTTCTGTTTGTAATATCAAAGTTAGTCATTTGTAACTTATGTGTGTTTTCAATGTTCAACTACATCATATAGATGGAATGAGTTGTTTCAAGAATGTGGTCATTTGTTAATAGACGTGTCCTGATTTGCTTTTAGATGTGTTATTTTTCCAAGGTTCGAAATGACCTTTTGTTATTAGATCGGTTTCAACATTCAAGATTCGTTCTGGTTGTTATTTTTGAATTCTGGCACACAAAACATGTTCCATAGGTAGCAAGAGCACAAACAACATTTGTTTAAGTAAAGCATGATTGATATCCAATATAAAGGTTCATTCTGTTTCATGTTGTATTTGGCTGGGCTTTGTAGTCGCATGGCCTTTCTAAAGCTCACAGACCAAATAGTGAGAGACATGACACCACAATGTGAATGGCTGCCATTTACCAGAATGCAGAGAGAGAGAGAGAGAGAGAGAGAGAGAGAGGGAGAGAGAGAGAGAGAGAGAGAGAGAGAGGGAGAGAGAGAGAGAGAGAAAGAATGATACGCAATTATCCATCTTGAGAATGTATGTTCAGCATTTACACAAATACAAATAACTGATGAGTTTGCAGGACCTAATATATGCACCCTTCCTTGATATGTAGTATACAGAAAAAATCAGGGACTGTCATTCATGTTATTCGTAAGCAATTAGGCCTAATGTTATTCAGATGTAGGATGGAATTGAATTGGTGTAGGCCCTACAGCTATTTTGTTACACCGGGTCATCACTTAATTCAAGTGAGGGTTTTATGAATTAAAATGTCTACAAAGCTGGCTTGAGTGATGCCCCAGGGGATGCAACAACAGGGAAAGTGAGGGGATTATCTGTGTTACCAGGGATTCAATATGTTGGTGTCTCCAGTGGTACACCATTGCAGTTACGCTGCAAGCAACATTGAGTCTAAATACCTGAGGTAAGGTGATATTGCCAACAATCTTTTTTCTATTTGATTCAAGGCAGAGTATTGTTACATTGGTTGAGGAGTGCACAAAACGCATCCTTCCTATTGAAAACCACAGACAAAAGGCGCTGGCACATTGAAAAAAGCTCATTGTCTCATTTTGCCTGTCTTGACTTTTGTTTATACAGATGTGAGACTGCATGAACAGAAAATAACAATACATAAATATTTACCCTGATGTCACATTTTGGTCCCTTTATTTATGCATTGACCCATAAGCAAGATTACAGAAGCTCCTTTAAACATATTAAAAGACTAGATGGGGCCATCACAATATTGCTAATACTCATCCAATCCCTCTAAATCAACTAGGGACTAGTCTCGTTCCCAGACACTTCCGCTCAAATGCGAGAATGGTCTGGTGGACCAACGCGTCAAACTTGGCCTTCAAGAAGCCAATAGAAAGACTGTTGAAAACGGACGGCGCATAGCCATTGGCTTTACTTCACATCAATCATCTCCCACAGCACCTCCCCCCAGTGCTTGCACACCACACATTTCTGATTCTGACCTACGCCTCACAGCCGTGTGATTCACTGAAATCAAATAATAAATTCATAATAATTAATAGTAATATTTTGCTCAGTAAATTCACTCCTGTTAAGGCCAGGTTTGGCATTGTTATTGCAGGTGTATATGCGCTGTAAACAATAGCCTGGGTACGAGGTTAACTAGGGACTAACAGGTTAAGTTGTTCAATAGGGCATGCAGGGTCTGTGCTTGACACTCAAAACTCATTCCTTCTGGAGCCCTCCTCCGTTAGGGTGGAGTTACATAGCAGCTGTGTCCAATCGGGTTGTGGGAACCTGGTTGGCGTAGCGCATATTCATGAGGCAGCAGTATTGTATGTCCAATCAGTCGGTGGGAACCTGGATGAGGTGTGCATAATTATGATCCAGTCATGTTTGCCCCTTCCCCCTGGGCTTGTGAGCTCTGAGGTGTGTGTGTGTGTGTGTGTGAGCGTGTGTGTGTGTGTGCGTGTGTGTGTTTGGGGGGGGGGGCTTTCAGGAGCTCTTGTGTTCTCAGGGGCAGGCTGTAGGGCTAGGTTCCACCTCTCTCTCATTCCATCTAGCCCCTCCATCCATCCCTCCACACACTTTTCCTGGGTGGATTTTTTGGGGCTGTGCACATAGCCCCCCATCCCCCTTTGGATACCCTGCCCTACAGTTCCTTTCCGCCTAGAAGACAGGACAGGAGAGGAGAGAGGGGGAGAAAAGAGGCCAGAGAAGAGAGGATTTTGTGCTGAGGAGAGAGGGAGAGGAGAGAGGGATAATGGCTGGTCTCTCTACGTTGTTGAAGAGCTGGGTCCTCCTGCAGACGTTGTGCCTGGCTCTGGCCCAAGTGGTGAGTGGAGAGGGGAAGCTGGTATCTTCTGTACCCAGGCTAGGATGCTTCTGTCTGGGGTACAGTCCAAGCCCTTTTCCCTGGAAAGGGCTGGTGGTGGGGAAACTGTTGTGGACTGCCTTAGGATGTGTGGTTGCTCTGTCTGGTGATTGAATTGTAGAATGTGGTTGTGTTAGAATTACAAAAGGATAGGAATGTGTTTCAGTGCTTGAGTGTTGAGTTCAATGTAATAGAGGATATATCTAGATATCATTAGGACTGTAGTTGTATATTGTCTTTGTGTATGGTTGTATGTGTGTATGTGTGTATGGAATAAGGCAGTTTTTTGTTTCTTTACTGGTTTATGTGAAGTGGAATCATCCTATTGCCTTTGGATTATGCACTCTGCCTCTGTGGAAGTTTTCACCATGGCAATCCCAATAAGGAATATGAATGGACTCCTTTTTGGAACTGGATATTTTTTACCTGAAGAGCAACGTTTGAGTGGACTAAAACTCCCTTTTTACAGATGCAAAGATGAAAGCACTTGACTGACAGGCAAGACAGTGGCCCTGCCACAGACGGAATGCAGTTGCACATACACACACACACACACACACACACACGCACACACACACACACACACACACACACACACACACACACACACACACACACACTCTCACACACACACCAAGGTGTGTAGTCAAGACATTGCACATACTGTGAAGCCCCCTCTTCAAACACACACACGCAAACACACACAGAATGTTCAACCTGAAGACTCCCTCCACCAAATCACACATCCTTACTATCCAGCAGACAGCTAGCCATTTTGAAACCTTATATCAAGATGTTTTTTGGTTGAATTTCAAACGCTATTTTGATTTCCGGAGAGTACAGTATTTCCACACTGAATCTAAAGATGCTCCATTTTCACTGGATGGAACTGATTGATCAAATGAAACAAGCTGCATTCTTATGTGGGTGGGGGATGGGAGTTTGGTAAACATTCCCCAGTCTCATGACCCCCACCCCCCCACCCCCCCACTCCCACAGTACCCCAGTTCTTTGGACCAACCCTTTGTTTTATTTGACCAACAAGCAATACAGGATATGGGATTACCTCTCCTTTGGATGAAACAAGTTCCCTTACTCTCTAATTTTCTGTTGGATTTTTAATCAATCACAAAACACATATGGCTATGACACTGTTACTGTAGATACCAGTGGTGTTGTTTCTGCTGATGTCAAATGTGTTGTGTTATAATGCATGGTTGCCTTTGATGCATGTTGCCTTTGATAAGTGGGACAAATTGATACTTTATATTTTGATAATTGTGTTCACTGTATTTAACATTACCCATCAAATGTAATTTCTTTCAAATCTCTGCTTTCTTTCAAATATGCACTTGCTCCATGGTTCTATTTTTGACATAATAATCATATAATGCAATGGGATTGTATAGCAATTTTAAATGTATTCTACTTATTGTACCCTGAATATCATGACAATAATAGATATTCAATAGGATACAAAAAAGTTTGCAAGGCTTTGCACAAAATCATGTTCTCTTCAAAAGTCTCAACCCCCCATTTTATTTTCATTTCTTCCAGAGTGGTCCACCTGGACCTCAGGGCCAGCCCGGCCCACCAGGCCCTTCTGGCACTCCCGGGTCCGACGGCATTGATGTGAGTATCCACGCTGCTGAGCCGGCGCCAACAGGTTGTCACAAAGACCATCATTGTACACGATGAAATACCAGAGGAGCGTTCTCCTCTAGTGTGGCAGTAGTACCCCTAGAGGGCGCTTTGAATGAAAACACAGCGGCACAAAAGACCACTGTTCCTCACAGATAGAGGGGCCATTGAGACGGGGGATTTCACTCCATCCCAAAGCAGGGGTCTGGGCTAATGTCGCAGTAATGTGATACATTTGAGGTATTCTCAGGCTAACCAGAACCAGGTTTTAAAAACATGGTCAGAATAAACTATGAATGCAGCTATAACTGAAATATGTTGGCTAGGCCTCTATTTGACATGCTATAGATACATGCAGAAAGTAGGCTAATCAATTGTATCCTCAAAAATGCTAGATCAACTATTAATGTGAGTGTGACAGGTTTTATGCAGATTAACCCTAACCCTAACCCTATCCCTAACCCTAACCCTAACCATAACGGGTAAGATGTAATTGGTATTACATGAATTCCAACACTGTAGCTACTGACCTACTAAACTGTGTCTAGTGAATGACTGCATCTCATTCCCAAAAAGTGTTTCCCAATCCCTCCCCTCTGCCCCCCCCCCCCCCCCCTCCTACTTTAGCCCTTCACAGATCTTAGCCATCTGAGTAGGTGTAAACTAAGCATAGTTACCATATTGTTTTCAACTTTCCAGTCCGATTAGATTAAGAGGGATAAAGGAGGGGAGAAGATTTTTGAAAGGTTCCAAATCCAACTCTGGGGGGGGGGGGGGCGGGGGTCACCATGTGCTGTCAAACACCTGCTAGCTTCCACCTCCACCCCCACCCACACCCACACCCACACCCCTCTTGAAGCTTTGCCTTTGCAGATCTGTAGGAAGACGGGATATGTGCAAGACCAATTGTGATTACGGTTGCAACCAGAGTACATCTCAACTGTCTAGAGTAGCTTCCCCTCTCTCTCTCATTTCCTTGGTGTTATTAGCTGTCTGATCTGAAAACAAAATCTGGCTGAAAAGCAACATGGGATGTTTATATCAGGACTTTGCTTTGACCTGTCCAACTTTTTCACATCAGTGAAGATTGAGGAAAATAGTTAAGGGGATGAAGTCTCTAAGCAGATGTTCTACCATATTGCTGGCACCTAACATCGATGGCTTTTAAGAGCTAACAAACCTGCCATCTATGTCAATGCCGTCTGCATCATGATATACTATAGGAGACATACTGTCTGGAAAGAAAGATCATTGTTAACATCATCATCATCATCATTATCATCATCATAATCTCTCTCTCATAATCTCTCTCTCTCTCTCTCTCTCTCTCTCTCTCTCTCTCTATTTAGGGAGATAAAGGACCTCATGGCTCTCGTGGCCCAGCAGTAAGTTAATCACGTGTGTGTGTGTGTGTGGGTGTGTGTGTGTGTGTGTGTGTGTGTGTGTGTATGTGTGTGTGTGTGTGTGTGTGTGTGTATGTGTGTGTGTGCCTACATGTGTGTGTTTGTCCTTGAGGATATGTGTACCTGATCTTATGACTGTCTCTGATTGTAGGGGGCGAAGGGGGAAGCAGGTGAGCCTGGCCCAGATGGGACTCCTGGGGAGAATGGCATTGATGTAAGTCTCCTTTCAAACCAAACTAAACCATGTTTTATTTGCCAAACAATCATCAATCAATGAAATGAAATGAAATGAAATCAAATCAAATCAAATCAAAATCAATCGTCACATACATCGCATACAGCCGTAATTGACATAATGAAATGCTTTGGGACCTTGCTGCTCACTTAACAACAGTCGACAACAATCGACAATCAGTAATACAATATAATATAGCAATAACAAATAGTACTGCATAAGGGTGGAGTGTAAGTAGCAGCAGTAATGAATAATGAATGATAATAATGAATGAATAATAACAATAGCAATGCAGTGTAAGTAGTAGTGCAAGTAGCATCAATAATTTACAGTAATAGTGAAAGGTGCAATGTAGTGGCAATAATGTCAGATGTGCAAGAGCAGTGTATACTGCTGTACTATAATCAATCACAGTTTGGAATGTGTTTTTACTGCACACAACCCCCCCTACCCCCCGAGACAACAGAGCTCTGGACTCTGGGCACAGGGTCAGACATCTGTAGCAGTTAGGGGTTAAGTGCCTTGCTCAAGGGCACAACGGCAGTGATGCCAGCAACCCTCCAGTCACCAGCTCACATGGGGTGGGGACCTCCTGGGGTGGGGATCAAACCAGCGACCTTCTGACTGTTAACCTTGAGGCTACCTGCCACCCCAGATGATGAGTGTGTTTGTGTGGGTTTGTGCATGCATGGTTGTACTGGGACTTTCTACATTCCTACCTACTGTATGTGTGTATGTGTGTATGTGTGTGAATCCTTTCTGGGTTTGTGTGTGAGTGAATGTTTTGTCTGGATCATTGGTTCACTGGTTCAACATTGTTTCAAATACAGGATGATTACCTGTCTCCCAAACAAGCCCCTGAATGTATTCAATATCTAGACTGCGATGTGTGTTCTTAATGAAATGTATGCACTCACTGCAATGTAAATCGCTTTGGATAAGCGTCAGCTAAATGGCATATATATTATTTTTAATGTGGCGCTGGCTGCTTAGAGGCCTGTATGTTTGTCTGATTGTATAATCGTCTGGAAGGAGCTGAGTCTCAAGGTCTCACAGTTTCACAGTCACATGCTGTTTGAAACACAGACATTCTTCAGGGATTTACAACATAATCCGGCCAGGAATCTCAATCCTTATTTTACTTCTAATGACCTGGACGTGCCAACTCCAATCAAGTGTTGCTTAGTTAAATTATAATGTGAATTCAGGTCACAAGTCGCAATTGTCCTAAATTAGAGGAATACATATTTTTTCTTCTCCCCTTTCTGTGCAGGGTTTGATCGGAGCAAAGGGCGATCGGGGTCCCCTCGGCAACCCTGGACCTAAGGCAAGGATCTCTGTCTTCTCAGGCTCATAATGCATGGAACAGAATGAGAAATAGTGTCAAACACGCATGTGTTTCTACCTCCACCAGCCTCCACTGAATTAACAGTATATCACTTGACACAATGTGTATCTATTCGTTCAGATGCCTTCCCTGAAGTATCTCAACTGTTCTATTCTTGCTAGAGAGAAACAGCCTTGTTATTGCAAGACATAAACAAAGATAAACAGCCTTGTTGTTGCAAGAGATAAACAGCCCTGTTGTTGTTGTTTGTTGTTCCGTTGTATAGGGCCAGCCTGGTCCTGGTGGTGAGCCCGGGCCCACTGTGAGTATGATCATTGCATAAATCTCATCATTATATTCAACTATACCTGAACCCACTTGACCTCAACAGCCATAACAGCTGAGGTCAGCTTTTCTCTTCTTTACAGTCATAACACTAGTCTTGCAGCACTAGTGTGGACTATAATGATCCAGTGTTTCCTCTACCGTTGTTAAGGTGGGGAGCTCCCCCTGCCCTAGCTTTCTTTCCCCCCCAAGTCTAGAACATGTGTCCCCCATTGGTTGGTGTTGACACTTCTACAGTAGCTCTGGCAGCCAAAGTGGTTTCTATAGTGGGTTCTCTTCCTATACTGTACCATGTACCTTCTATCAGCCTTCCTTGAAGTAATCCCTGATCTGACAAGGTTTGATTAGTAATAGAAACAGGATGGGGACGTTGCCTTCACACCTATCCCAATGACATACTAGAGTGATCACCCTCAAGAGGGGGTGGAAAAAAAACTAATTTTACAGGTTATGGTTGGACTGTCCCAGACCACATGCAGTTACCGAAGTAGTACTCTAGGTGGTGCTGTGTGTCTACTTATTGTTGGCTCAAAAAGACAGACTGTACACAGAATGCAGTCCATTAGTGATATGCATGGATGAAACCGTGAATACATTACTCTGTTTGTTTGTGGATTTAATTTAAGTAATTAATATGACACAATAACACACATTGATTAGTTGGACGGACACAGCTCTGTTTGTCTTGTGTTTTGCCGCTAGATACAGAAGCTTTATTGAATTATGTATTATGACGGCTAATTGTTTACACAAATTATTGATTAACAAACCATGTTGTTATCCACTTGTTTTTCACTAAGTAACCCCTCATCCCTCTTTCTCTACAGGGACCAGGACTTCCAGGATTGGCTGTAAGTGGTTTCATCACATTTTACTGTACATTCTGAGAAGTGTGATATAAGTGATATCAGAATGTCCACTAAGTACCACACCGCCCTCTCTCTTTCTTTCTCTCTCTCTCTCTCTCTCTCTCTCTCTCTCTCTCTCTCTCTAGGGAGCCCCAGGCCCCATTGGTCTCCCTGGTGAGATTGGGACAACTGGGTCCAAGGTAGGAGGACTGCTGTGCTGTTATATCTGTGGTATCTGGTCCTGTAGACCAGAGCCATGCACAGACCACAGAAGATCCCACACACCGTAGACTTCACCAATGTCATCATGCTGATCGACCACAACTACTATGTTCTATAGTCACTCTGTTATTCTTCATCATATGTCCACCCCTCCTCTTCTTCCTCTCTTCTCAGGGCATGATGGGAGCACCTGGAGCTCCAGGAACACCCGGACCCTCTGGGAAACCAGTAAGAGCACTCCCAATGTTAGCAAGAAACCAGACAGTATTAGCCTCTGTGCACTCCCTGCAATAGAGAGAAACCAGCTATTACATTGAACCAGCAAACACAGTCAAGTTTCAGTGTTGTATATCTGTAGCCCTTGTTAAACTACATGTTGAGAGGGAAATACAAAAAAAGAAACCAGTAATATATATCGAAAGAAACAGTGAGATGTAGCAACAAACCAGTAAGCTATAGGAACAAATCAGTTAGCTATAACAACAAAACCAGTCAGCTATAGCAACACACCAGTAACCTATAGTAACAAACCAGTCAGGTATAGCAACAAACCTGTAAGCAAAAGCAACAAACCAGTTGGCTATAGCAACACACCAATGTTAGCAACAAATCAATACGATACAGCCAGGAAACAGAAAGCCCAGCTAGTGTGCCTGCGTACTTCCTATAGCAGCCAGTGAGAAGTGAGCTCTTAAAGACAGTGCTGAGTAGTACGGTATGCATCTCAGTTTATTCTAGGATATGTGTGTGTGTATCCATGAGTGATTTCAGGTGGGAAGTAGCTTCATAGAGAGTGATACTCCGAACCCCAGGGAGTGTATTTGTTTAGGTTTACTGGTGTCCCAGAGTAAATAAACTCCCATTAGATCAGCCGCCCCTGTCTCATCTTACTGCAGTCTGAATACATCAGCCCTGCTGGGAGAACTACTTTACTCTAACTCAATATATACAGAGAGAGAGAGAGAGAGAGAGAGAGAGAGAGTGCTAGCTCAGCTCTGTACACACACACACTCTCCTCATCATCATATCTTTCTCTCTCTCTCTCTCTCTCTCTCTCTCTCTCTCTCTCTCTCTCTCTCTCTCTCTCTCTCTCTCTCTCTCTCTCGTTCTCGCTCTCTCTTTCTCATTTCTTTCCCTCTAGGGTCCTCCAGGGAAGTTTCTGGGAGGAGAAGAGGGCAGTGCAGACTTCCAGGTAAGATACCTCACACCTCCATGTGTCCCCGTCCCTCGACCTGGTCACACCTTCTCACTCTGCCCTGTCCTACCTCTCAGTCTCTTACAGTCTGTGTGAGCCAACTGTGTAGCTCACACCATGCCCTAATGCAGACTTGCCAGTCCCCGACAACACATCCTCATTGGTCTGTCCCATTGGAATAACCCCTACACTTTTTGTTGAGTCTTTCGACTGTCTGTCTGTTTTTGTCAGTGGTTGACTTGCCATCACAGTTGGTATTCTTCTTTCTTTCCACGTGATATGTAGACTATTATTTGTACCTGTAAACCTGCTAGATCTGTGTACAGTACATTCAACCCATGTGAGGTTTTAAATGGGATTATCCTAGTTCCATAAACCCAAGACCAGGAGACCTAGGCTCCATACCCTATGTCTGTAGTACCCATACTTAGTCTCAAGATCCAGTCCCCAAGACCAAAGTGCTCGGGAGCATGGCTTAAGCCCATAGCACCTAACCCTAGTCCCACTGTCTACAGCAGTAGAGTTGATCCCTCTCATCCCCTCCCCCAATCCTCCCCAATCGTTGTCCCTTCATCCTTCTCCCTTTCTCATCACCATCTTTCGATGGCTGTGGTACCATGTTTGAAAGTCTGAACAGAGAGAAAAAAAGAAGGTAGCAAACTGATCAACTGAAGACTTTGTTCGCCTTTTGGCTGAGGAACTGAGGAAAATATACAGGATGTTTTAACTCTCTCTCTCTCTCTCTCTCTCTCTCTCTCTCTCTTTCTCCCCCTCCCCCTCTCTCCCTCTACAGTGTCCAATCAACTGCCCAGCTGGTCCTAAAGGCCCCCAGGGTCTGCAGGGAGTAAAGGTGAGTGAAAAAACATGAAAAAACAATATAACAAACAATGTATTTTGTGTATTGTTAAGACATTGTTATGATCACCTGTAAATATGGACATCCACACTACTCTTTCCCCTTGTGTTGTGTATAAACTGGCAACATTGATACATGATGTTGTCCAGTACATTCCTGTCACATCCCAAGGCTATTGACATTGTATAGCCTTGGAATAATTCAAACAAATCCAACATGTTGATTGAATTGAATGATATATTGATTCATAGATCAATTTAATGATATTGTACCCAGTTGACTAAACTTCTCTCACAGGGGCACAAAGGTCGTGCTGGTATACTGGGAGAGTCTGGTAGCATCGGAAAACTGGTAAGTGATACATAATAATCATCTTCTTTATCTGTTTGTCTACCCATCGCTCTCTGACTACCTCCTACACCTGCCTATCTGTTCATGTCTGCAAATCAAAGTGCAAGTATATTTCTTTCCAAACACCAACCTCACACACAAACACACACACACACACACACACACACACACACACACACACACGCGCACACACACGTAAAGGACCATCAGAAGCAGGGATTAGCAGTAATGAAGCCCCCTGAGGCACATGACTGGCACTAATCTGGGTGCGATTAGTCAGGCCTGGCCTGGGCAGCCAGGCAGCACGCAGTGAGCCAGATGAAAGGAGCGGTAGAGAGCCAGGTACATGGAAGGCAGGATAAGAGTGTAGGGGTTAGAGCGGCAGACTCACCCCGGTGTATTAAAAAGAGTTAATGAGCACCCAGTGGGAACTCAGAGAGTCTCCTTTACGCTGGGAGGATTTATCCCCTGATCTGCACCCAGCAGGAGCTGTCTGCAACTGCTCCATCTCTCAGAAGCACTCACAGGTCTCACAAAGCACTACGCTGCAGGAGAACTCTTTATATTACAAGACCGTCTCAGTTGTCTGCCATTTATGTAGAAATATGGAAGCAAAGCATTCAACTGCTATATCAGCAAACACATAAATAGTTTTTCATGATCACTCCCTAACAGGTACATGTGGGACCAAATATTTCTAACAGTTAACTGCCTTGATTGTGTTGTCTGAACTAGTGGATCAAACAGTAGCTGTATTTAGTCACAGCAAGTTTATGGGTTCTTCATTGGTCCCATACACTGAAAGGTGTAATTTTGGATGAAAGCGTCAGCTTAATAACCATACTAAGCCTCTGATGCATTAGCACACATATTAACATTATGTTTCTTCTCTTCCTCCTCTCAGGGCACGAAGGGAGATGTTGGCATTTCTGGGGAGCAGGGAATACCAGGACCCCCGGTAAAGTATATGTTCTATCTATGATAGAAAATAGGCCAAATACTGTACACCGGCTACGTTCCAGAGTAGCATACCACTTAGAATAAACCTTAATTAAAGCATAATGTTATCCTGACATCTCGTGAATGCAAACCTCAATCTCTCTCCCTCTTTTTTGTTCCTCTATTTCAGGGCCCGATGGGTCTGAGAGGCTACCCAGGAATGATGGGACCCAAGGGAGAGGCGGTGAGTACACTAACGCCCTATTTTTTAATCTCCTTTATCACAATCTCTCCATCCATGACTTTTTAGCATTCCTCCACCTGTTTTTCCGCCCTTTGTTCGACTCTGCTGTGCCAGCCTAGCGAGCAAGGGATGCTAGACTGCCTATCTGTACAAACACTATTCATTACCAGCAATAGCGGCATATGGAAATGATGCTCACACAAATCTCTCTTGCCATCTAATGAGGTGGGGTTGTCTGGGTCCACTGTGCCTCCATCTGTAGTTAATGATCCGCTCCAGCCATCCATCTTAGTGTTAGCATTAGCCCTCTTAGCCAAGTTAGCACCCAGGCTTAGTGCCAAGCAGAATGGCTCGCTGTGTTTAGCACATCGCTAATCAGTGCTAATCAGCCCTCTATTACATTGATTGGCATGCTACTGTACTAGCATGTGGTAGCATCATCCGTAAATCCGTTGGCCTCTGAGTGATCTCTCCGTGTGTCTATTCCTCTGTTCATCTATCACAATTGACTGTTCGTCTACACCTGTATGCCATTGAGTAGAAAGTGTCTCGTATTTAATTTCCTGTTTCTCCCAGGGCCCTCGTGGTTACAAGGGAATCACTGGACCAGTTGGCATTCCAGGGCCCCCAGTAAGTATCAGAGCATAACCACTAGCAATCAATCACACACATAGTCACTAACATGATGCATATTGGGTGCTCTGTTTCAAGACGCTCTCGCTCTCTCTCTCTCTCTCTCTCTGTGTAGGGTGAGGAGGGACCCCAGGGACCACCAGGAGGCGCTGGAGAGAAAGGAGATTTGGTGAGTATCACTTGTCCATCTATCCATCCTTCTCTATCGACAGTATCCACCAGAAGTTTCATCCTCAATAATGGTACAAAGGGATGTTTAGAGATCATAGAGTGAATAATTAGTTTCTGAATGCATGTGGTTAACGACGATGATGATGATGATGATGATGATGATGATGATGGTGGTGTTCTCTACAGGGTGGCCAAGGTATCAGGGGCCCACAGGGAGCAGTCGGCAAGAAGGGAGAGAATGTGAGTGTTTACACTGATCATGATCACGCTGACTTCATGCTGATTTCACACTAAAGCCAGACACATCACACCACCCTGAAACAACAATAGATCTGACCATTCCAACCCATGACATTACCATACACCATGTGGCCAACAGTATAACTGCACCGAAAATGTATGCTAAATGATCATATTTCCTCTGATATAACCTCATATAACCTGTGTGGTATTTCAGGGTCTGCCAGGGATTGATGGCAAGGATGGCACACCTGGCATCCCCGGAATCAAGGTAAGGACTCGCTTTCACACCGATGTAGCTGTTGCTTATGATGATGATGGTGATGATGATGATGTTGATGATGTATGATGGTGATGATGACGATGACGATGACGATGGTGAAAGAGAATGATGATGATGATGCTAAGATCTATGTCAGAATACTGAAGTGTTTTTCTTCTGCTTCCTCTCTCTGCAGGGTGCCCCAGGTCAGGGTGGGATGCCTGGACCTCCCGGTCACCAGGGGTCAGCAGTAAGTCTATTGTTTCATACCAAACTCATGTTTGTGTGTGTGTGTGTATGTATGTGTATGTGTGTCTGTGTCTGTGTGTGTGTGTGTGTGTGTGTGTGTGCCTGTGCATGCATGTGCTGAGCGTGTGTGTGTGTGTCTGTGTCTGTGTGTGTGTGTGTGCCTGTGCATGCATGTGCTGAGTGTGTGTGTGTGTGTGTGTGTGTGTATATATGACTGTCCTCAGTGTATCCCCTCTAATCAAGCACAGCTATAAACACTCATTCTCAACCAGACCACGTAAGATATGCGTCTGCTCTCCCCCACAGTTCTCTCCCACCTACACAGAACACAAAAGCCAAAGACACAGACAAAAACGAGCAGTACATTGTGTGTGTGTGTGTGTGTGAGTGTGTGCACTTTCTGGGCACTCATCCAGGTTGACCCCTTGACTCAAGCCGTTTTGGAATTTAAACCACCTTGAAATTGCTCTCTCTCTCTCCCGGCGAGTGATTCATCATCATCAAACGTGTGTGTGTGTGTGTGTGTGTGTGTGTGTGTGTGTGTGTGTGTGTGTGTCCTCGGTGAGGGGTAATGGAGCATAGGGGTTCTCTGATACACACCATCAATGGGTGGTCACTGCAGTGACACAAAACACCTACTGTACGCAAACTTTACCACAGTCACTTAGCCTGTTTCATTTCCCACTTGATGAAGATGAACACACACATGCACACACACACGCACACGTGTGCACACACACACACACACACACACACACACACTTTACGAATCACCCACTGAATAATGGTGGTAGCTTTAGAAACAGGGAAAAGAGGTTGTTCTGGAAAAAGCGAATCTCTTGTTTTGCAGAAAGTTATCCCCTGTTTGACCTTTGAACTTCTCTTTAACCTTTCGTCTCATCTAGGGTTTGCCTGGCAGCCCTGGAACCAAGGGTGGAGCTGGAGACAAGGTAGGGCAGTGGCCATACCGTCTGTTTGTTTGTCTGTTTCATTGTCAATGCCTGTTCTGGTGTCACCACATCCCATTGTTGCGGCAATGCTGTTGAATGATTCATCTCTCTCTCTCCTCTCTCCTCAGGGTGAGCCTGGTCCCAGAGGCCATGTTGGAATGTCTGGTTCTCCAGGACCTCAGGTAGGTCATCTGACACTCGGTGTGTGAGTGTAGTGTAGGCTTATACTGTTTCCAGGGGAGACTGGTGGAGGCAGAAATAGGAAGACAGGTTCATTATAATGCATGGAATGGATACCAATTTCTACCGTCACCAGTCTCGCCTGGCTATTTCTTAGTCACTCTACCTGTAACTTGTCCCCCCATCACTTCTTAATCCCCCCATCCTTCTCTCTCAGGGTGAGCCTGGTGCTCCTGGTGAAGCTGGTATGGAGGGTGTTCCAGGACCAAAGGTATTGTCCCATCTTATTCAGTAAATATAGGAACAGTCTGAATTTCATACAAATATATTAAGTTGAAAACAGACATTTAGTAACATGTCATCCTTCTCATCCGACCTGTCTCTGTTGTCCTCTTCTCTCTCTCTCTCCCCCCCCCCCCTCCCCCCTCTCTCTCGGTCTCTCTCTCTCTCCCTCAGGGTGACAGAGGCCAGAGGGGAGCTGTTGGGCCACTGGGTGTGGTCGGCAAGGCTGTAAGTCTTCTCTGCAGAACTCAGCAAAAAAAAAAAAACACAGAACTGTCTAAATCAATGGTTTACAAACATCCTTGTGTTAGGACTCACTTCAGTATTGAGTGTTATCGTATGATCTATCTTATAACAAGGAAACAAAACTGTGTTTCTCAGATGTGCATTCTGCTTACTAAAGTAAACCATTGTGTACCCGCAGGGCAACAAAGGACAGAGAGGACCTATGGGCGTCCCAGGGGCTCAGGGCATCACAGGAACCAAGGGAGACAAGGTCTGTGCCAACCAATACCTGTCAATTGATGTCAGAATCACAATACTGGTGCATTAGTGCCGCATCATTTAAACGTGTGATGCAGTTACACAGAACCACCTATTGGTGGCAGTGTTTACCTATACATGCCCAACTCAGGAATATGCAATGTTTTTCCTGCTTGAGTAACCTAAGCAATATAAATGATAATCCTAGGATTATCATCTCCCAAGTCTAAAATGAAACTACATTTTTCTTACTATATGCTGTCTCACGTACAGTAGTCCTTGGGCTTAATCAATATGTTGTCCTCTTTATTAGAATGTGTTATGTATGTCTGTGTATTTATGACTCATGCCTCTATTCCCAGGGATTCCAAGGAAAAGTCGGAGCGAAGGGAGACTTTGTGAGTAATATAGCCTGCGATCTCAGCACACTTATACAATAGCTCCATAATGACATCCAGCCTGAGTCATGCATGGTGCAATGAGAAGCAATGGTCCATGTGTTGATTGATTATAAATTCTCTCTCTATCTGTCTCTCACGCTTGCTCTATTTTTCTTTTCTTTCTCTCTCCCTCTCTCTTTCAGGGTGACCCAGGTGTGGAGGGCTTGGCTGGGGAGAAAGGTGAAAAGGTAAGTGGGTATATATATCGATGTGATTTGGGTTAGGTAAGGGAGATAAAAGCATATCAAAGGGGGGATGACGTATCAAAAGTGGATCGGTGAAGACTTATGGATGCATCTCGCCATGCACATCTCCTAGATCTTCCAGTTATACATGTATACATGGCAAGTGTGGAAGTGTGGAGGACCAAGCTTACAGAGCGACCAGGAAACAGACAGATTTAGCACACTACCACTGTACTCGTAGAACAACACATACCTGTATATGCAGAAGTTATTTGCAGATAACTGAAGCTCTGACTGACTAGTCTTTCTCTCCTTCTCTGACAGGGTTTGTCTGGAGAGCCTGGACCTAAAGGACAGGTAAGCACAGCACCGTGCCGGAGGCGAAACACACACATTATTGATTCAATTTCACCTGTCCTCTCTCCTCCTACTAGATGATAGGCCTTTGTTGTAGAGTGTATTTCTTCTAGCTCTGTGATTACCTCAACGAAGGGAGGAAGTAAGGATGCATTTGAGAAGTGAATTAAAACATGGCCTTAGACTCGACTCTTCCTCCCCTCGCTTCCTCCATCTCATCTCTTCTTCTCTTCCTCTATCTTCCTCTCCCAACAGCAAGGAGTGAGGGGTGACTCAGGCTTCAACGGCCCCACAGGAGACCCAGGTAAACCTGGTGACCAGGGCCCATCAGGTCTGCCCGGGCCCAGGGGCATCAATGGGGAGAGAGGCGTACCAGGCATGCCAGGCATACAGGGGGCATCGGTGAGTTCTCCTAACATTGAAGAGACACCAGCATTCAGTTATGGTGTGATATAACACTCATTACACAGAATGCTGGTGATGATTGATGGATGTATTGATTGATTGATTTGTCAGTTGATCTGCTGATTGAGTCATTGTTTTTAACGTGATACAGCTTGTTGTCAGCTTGTTATATCTGTCTTGTCTCTGTAGGGACGGGATGCGTCTGACCAGCACATCATTGAGGTGGTTCTGAAGATGCTGCAAGGTTAGAGAATGCACAGGGTGGAACAGCTCTGGCTTTGATTTAATTTCCCTAAATCTCTGTATTATCCTCCGTTGTTCATCGATTGCCTAACAGGTGGATATTGTAAAAGGACATTTCTTAAGCGTCTTCTTTCCCTCCCTACTCATAGAGAGGCTATCGGCGGTAGCGGTCAGCGCCAGGAGGGCAGTACTGGGTGGAGCCGGTGTGATGGGTCCCCCTGGGCCCCCTGGACCTTCTGGATCCCCCGGTCCTCAGGGGCAACACGGTCTCACTGGCGCCCGCGGCGTCCCTGGCATCTTTGGAGCACCTGGCCAGATTGGCAACACCGGTCTAAAAGGTAGAGATCAAAAAAGAAAGATGGCCGACCATTCAGTGAACCCCTGTGTCATAACGGCTACATAATGCAGTCGTAAGCATGACATATGACACAACAGATGTCATGAATAGGCTTGTGTCTGCCTGGGCCACTGACTCATCTGTGTCTTTGTCTACCTCCTCCAGGAAAGAGGGGAGTGAAGGGAGACAGAGGGGACCCCGGACGCCCACACCCCGGCCAGCCTGGACCTCCAGGAATACCAGGTGAGACACAGAGACCAGCACACCTGTCACTTCTCTTCATCTAAACACTGAGCAATGCCTGTAGCAGAGGAAGTTAGGATGTTGGGGAAATCAACCAGGTGTCATATCTGACCTCAATTGGAGGACACAGTGAGGTTACAGTGGGGAACTAAGAAGCAAGCACTACAACAACAACTTGCATAAGACCACATGAAACTAAATTAACCTGATGCTCTTTATCCAAAATGACAAAGTAATCGACATGTTTGCATAAGTGGACCGTTGAGGACTAAATCTTCCTCTCCTCCTCTTTCTCCTCAGGTCCTCCCGGTATTGACGGTGTGGCTCGGGATGGTAAGTCCGGTGAGAGAGGCCCCCAGGGCTCGGCGGGAGATGCCGGTCGTCCCGGTAGGGCGGGACCATCTGGTCTCCCAGGATTCTGTGAGGCGGCTGCCTGTCTGGCTGCTTCGGCCTACACCTCCCCAAGACTACAGGAGGCAGGCAGAATCAAGGGCCCCTCCACCTAGAACAGCCCTCTCCATCGTACCCACAACACCAGGGAGAGAGAGGAAGAGAGAGGGAGAGAGGAAGAGAGAAGAAGAAGGAGAGTGAGACCACTCTCCTTGGTTGGACACCATCAAGAGCGAGGGGTGGGGGCAAGACTAAGGCGACTGACGTTGCCCCCTCCCCCTAAACTGATGACCTTCAGTTTTAACTGTTTGGAGACTCTGGTTGTAACATATCCCACTTTAAATCCATCCCATATCACCATAACAGCCACTCACAGCCACACCCCTCTTTGAATTAACAAGCTCTGGTCCGGTATTGGCAGATGTCAATGTCAGTCACGTCCGACTGCCCGAAGCTACCACCCCGGTGGGAGAGAGATATGCAGTGACATCAAAATCCTCTCCAGTGACATCATCAATGATGTCATCAGCAGTGGGCCTGGACTGAGAGGAATAGGGATTGACTTTGAGTCCAATAATTGGTGCTTTTCTTTTATATCGTGGTCACTTTGAATGGTATTGTTTTATATGCGAAATATGAATTTTTAAATATATTTTGAAGCAGAAAGTGCAAGCATATATCTCAACCCCCTGCCCCCAACTCGAAAACAATGCCTTCCTTACACATGTACAATACAATACCAATAAATGATTGCATTCTAAATTCACATTTAATATTGTACCTTTGTAAGATGTATTGGTAAACCCCTCACCTGTAGGCTTGAGTGAAATACCCTGTTTACCTCATGTGTACATTGCCATCCCCCTTTTCTCATTATGAAACTAACGACTGGACCTATGTCTTCCTCTTGTTGCCTGGCAACAGCATATTCCGATGGGCACTCCCATCTCCCATAATTCAGTGCTGTAAATCTTTGTAAATGTGTGTTGATTATATGTAGAAAGGATGGGTTATGATAGGAACTGACAGATGAAATCATGAACCTAATCAGCAATAAAGTGTTCAAGTTTCTCCAGAAATTACTGCTTTTCACAACCAATCAGTTCCAGAAAAAATGTTCCTTCTATGCCACTGTCATCTTCCACAGAAAGTTAATGTCAACGCTTTCATAAAAAAAAAAGAAAAAAAGACTGATTATTTTCATTAACAAAAGCTATTTATTGTTCTTTATATGATTCATCTGTAAAGAAAAAAAAGTTATTATTTTTTTCCTGGTTGTTCAGGTCAACCCAAACCAATAAAGAGGAACGTTTTATAAAACCCAATGTTCTTCTGTATCATGTTGGGAACTTTTGGATCTCAAAATGGAGTGGAGTAACAGCAATCCAACTCAGTTTCATTTAATCTGATTCTATCTATCTTCTGCAGTATATCCATCATTTATGCTTCAGTGTGCAATAAAAAATCTCATGTTCTCAAAGCTGCAGATATTCAGCTTTTGTCAAATACTCTTTCTCTTCCAGGAACACGTTTCTATACCAGACAAATCGCAGGTAAGTCTATATCTAAGAATACGAGCTCCATAAGTTGGATACTGAGGAAATATAAACATCTTCACTGGTACTGTTGATGCCTTAGATTCAAATTGCTTCAAGAAAAGATTCAGACCATACCACAGCTCTGCTTAAAACACTTTAATAGCTTTTTTCCTATAAAGTTTCATAAAAAAACGTCTGGGTAAATGATGGCTTGGGCAAAAAACAGTCACAAAGACTGTAACGCACACTCACACACACACACACACACACACACACACACACACACACACACACACACACACACACACACACACACACACACACACACAGGTCTAGTGAGGGTTGGAGGGCAACAGTGGTGTTGTTTTGATGATGTGCTGATCATACCTGGGAATGACGAGAGGAACCATTGGTTGGGCGCGGTGATTTAGTTAGTTGCTTCAAACAATGGAGGTGATAAGGACTACCATAATAAATGATGGTATACCCATGAGCATTACAGATGGAAGCCGTGATCATATATACATTTATCAAACGCACTATTTTCAGGGCACTGCCAGAAAATGGTATATAAATTGTATGAACGACACTGGCCACTGCCAAGAGTTAGAGTATAATTTCGCTGGTGACTTTGCAGCTAGTGTAGTGTTGATGGACAGTCAAACGTAAGCCTCTGAAACAACAGACAGACAACAGACAGATAACATAAGTATCTAGCTACGGCAGGACAGACAGAGAAAAAGAATAGCTACAACAAATGATATATGTCCTGTTTTCCCTTTACATGATGACATTTTGAAGCTTTAGTGGTCATAAAGCATGGAAATTCACTTACAAAAGGATCCATTTGAAGTTCATCTTTTGTCAACAAAAAAAAAAGAATAATAATAATAATAAAATAAAAGTTTGGTAATGCAGGACGAATTTTAGAATTTGGTTGGTTTTGGAAATGTTGTGGTTACAGTACAGTTGATACAAAATGATACTGACATTTGAAAATAACTTCCAGGGCACAATTACGCCATCATAAAAAATAAATAATTTGATTTATAGAACAAATTACTCCACTTTGAAAGCTTATACAACTTAAGCAATACATTGGCTTCATAGCGGATATGCCAATTAACCAAACAGGAGGTGAGTCAACCTCATGCCAATTCCCAAAAATAAAAAAAAGGTATGAAAAGCCATTATATATAAATATAAATATGTACAAAACAGGCACTCTGGGAGGGAAGGCAGGTGTTCAATTTGTTTGTGTTATGTTATTGTCATTTTCTCTACGCTCTCACAAACAGGGAATCATTACATGGGAAGATATTGGAAATCCATATACAAGTTTACAAAGCATAGTCATTTTTTTTAAAGACATCAGAGACATCCATTCAAGCATAGAAATATAAAATTAGGAATGCATAGGCATGTCTAGAATAAGAATATGAATTTAAGTGGGGAGAAATGAAACAGTCAGTTATGAAATATGAATGGAATTCAAAACAAGAGTGCAATGTCAGTCGTATGTATTAGGTTTCTTTGGCTTTAGAAGAAAGACAGAAGCAGAAGAGCACAGAGCAGCTACCTTACACTCCCACAGGAACATTTCAGAAGCAGGATGACCATCATGATGAATGTGAAGGCAGTTGTTTCAAGAGTAGACTGTACACATATTATCTAACATGAAAAGACTGAAAAGGCTTGAAAACACACGGTGAGATAGAACATTAAAACAGAGAAAGAGAGGACAACCAAAGCATGACATCCACTTTAGCTGGCTTTCATTGGCCTCTGTCCAAGATGGGCCCGTCCCACGCACTAAGGACTTTCTTTCCAGGCAGTACAGTGGACAGCTATCAGAAGAGTTCATTTCCAGTTCCAGCAGTGATTCTCGTACGATGATTGAAGGGAATGGTGGATATTTGGGAAGGTCTTTGGTATGGTTGGTCCCTTCCCTTCTCTCTTCTGTCCCTTTTCTCCTCTAATCTCTCCTACTCCCCTCTCTCCCTCCCTTTCTCCCATCTCACTCTCTAGTAGGGGCCCTTGATAGGTCCCTTGGGGCTGTACTCCACTTGGCGACTCATACAATCGGAGGGGTTACAGCGGCCGTCCTTCCCTGAATGGCCGGTTGATCCGGGGGGGCCTGGGATCCCTGGGACTCCCTGCTGGCCCACAGGGCCGGTGGGGCCCATCTTACCATAACCAGGGGCTCCGGGAACACCTGGGGGGGGGGGGGGGGGGGTGGAGACAAATAGAGAGTGAGGGATAGAGTTAGGGGAGAACAAGAGACATGCGGAGTGGAGAGAGATGGGGATTGGAGAGAGATTATTGATTCAATGAGAGAGAGAGAGAGAGAGAGAGAGAGAGAGAGAGCATTGATTAAGCACAGGATGAATATTGACTGTCAAAGACAGAGCTTTAGTTTGACGATACTAGTCACTGACTTTTTTGTGCCAGGAGGGCGAGGATTCACCAACAAAAACACATTAATTTTAAACGTTTAAAGTTTACATTTGAAACCACAAGCTGGCCTGAGTCTTACCTGGTCCCCCTGGTGGTCCCACATCACCCATCTCTCCAACACCCTTATCTCCTTTCTCTCCCTTCACTCCCGGCCCACCTGCAGACAAACAAGAGAACTTTACAGCATACCTCCGGAAAGAGAGAGAGAGAGAGAGAGAGAGAGAGAGAGAGAGAGAGAGAGAGAGAGAGAGAGTGACCTGAAGGCCTCAACAACATGTTCTGTCATTATGATAATGTAAGGGTTGTAGGAGTGTGTATGAATGGAGGTGTAGACTCACCAGGGGGGCCCATGGGTCCCTGTCGGCCCTCTCGGCCTATCTGTCCTGGGAGGCCGGGCATCCCTGAAGAGCCTGCCCTGCCTGGGTTACCATCCTTCCCTGGGGGGCCAGGACGACCAGGTGAAGACACCTCCTGTGGCACCTGCAGACGTGACATGTAGTAGGCCATTCTCTCTGGGGATGGGGGGGGGGGGGGGGGGGGTAGAGTTAGACAGTCAAATACAAAGAGTGAGAGAGAGAGAGAGAGAGAGAGAGAGAGAGAGAGAGAGAGAGAGAGAGAGAGAGAGAGAGACTCACATAAACACAAGCAGAGTGACACATCAAAAAAATAACAAAAACTGTTGTGATAGAATAGGACGGTTTTCTCACCATCAAAGACCTTTATCACCTGCTGGCGGATGAAGCTCCTGATGTCGTCATAGTTGACCACAGCCTGCGAGGTGAGAGACACATGGAGTAAACATGAGGATCCTTCCGATCCATAAGCCCATACTGTAGCAGCCGAATGAGTGACACAACCCATCAAAACCGGAACACACCATACTTTTATTTAGTTTAACCTTTATTTTGGCAGGGAGTCCCATTGAGAACAAGGTCACTTTTACAAGGGCGCCCTGCATAGACACAATGTACGAGCCGTACATCATACAAAATGACAACATTATAAAACACAATCATCTAAGAACAATAACACAAGTCTCACCTCTTGTCCGGGTATGCCTGGAGTTCCAGCGGTCCCGGCGGGACCTGGTGTGCCTGGGCTCCCCCTCTCCCCCCTGGGTCCGGTCGGGCCAATGACTGGTCCTGAGTCCTTAGAGGAGTAGCTTCCTCCGCCTGGGAGTCCCGGCCGACCTCTCTCCCCTGGGGAGCCCCTCTGACCTGGGGTACCTGACTCACCCTGACAGAGGAGACAGAGAGAGAGATTGAGAGAGAGAGAGCGAGAGAGAGAGAGAGAGAGAGAGAGAGAGAGAGAGAGAGAGAGAGAGAGAGAGAGAGAGAGAGAGAGAGATGAGATGGGTGAAGCACTATAATATAGGACTGGGGTATTTAAAAAGACCTTATAAGGACAAGGACGGCAATATCAAACTGTTATCACCCATCCTGAGTCAACAAGGGGAGTAAACAAGGAGCTAGGAAAGGGAACACAATTTCAGATTGGAACTAGGCCCTAAGCAGCATCGTTGGGTACTGCTGGGTTACTTCGCACACAGTAGGGCGAACAGAGGCCCAGTCTCTCAGGCTTGGTAAACACACACAATGGGGCCAACAGCCCCTTAGAGACAGTGATTTATAGAGGACAAAGCAGCCCATAATGAACGGCTAATGTTTCCACGTCACCACCGGACACTGGCTGGTGAAATAGAAAGAGAGAGAGAGAGAGAGAGAGAGAGAGAGAGAGAGGAGAAGGATCTGCTTGCCTGTAATCCTCTCTGTAGCTAAAAGCCCTGACAATGCTGTCCTGTCACTGTGACAGATAGTCCCATCTCACATCGGCCCCTCACAGTTAATAGCATTATCTCACCCCGCGGAGAATAACTCTATCACAATATCCATGGAGTGTGTCGCTACTGTCAGGGGCTACAGTGGAGCTGTGGAGCTTTGCTGTGAGGGCTTCTGCCAGCTTAAGAGGGGGAATCTGAGGTGAATACAGGAGAAGGCTGCCAAAAGGTGGGTCAGAGGGTGAGTGACCTGACGACAGTGTTAAGTGAGCCTGCCGAACAGGCCAAACCAACAGGGTGTGTACAACACATGACACGATCTGGCTAAAGGGCCGCATATCAATAGTCTGAGGTTGCTTGCTTCCTCTCCTAGCCTCCTTTGCCTCCCCTGCAAGCTGGACTGGTGAAAGGAAAATAGGACGGTACCCGGTTTAGCTATCCACCGTAGTATACTGTAGCTAGACACACACACACACACACACACACACACACACACACACACACACACACACACACACACACACACACACACACACACACACACACTGAACACACACACACACTGAACACACACACACTGAACACACACACACTGAACACACTGAACACACACACACACACACACACACACACACACACACACACACACACACACACACACACACACACACTGAACACACACACACACAATGCATGGACTCTTACCTTCTGACCGGCTTGGCCACATTCCCCTGGTGCCCCAGCTGTTCCCTGTAAACACACAGAGAGGATCAGCAGGAGAAGGACTGTACCTTAGATGAATCACTCATCAGCTATATGATGACACGCGTCAGATCAGGAGCATCACTCACATCTTTACCGTCAGCACCGTCAGTGCCAGGCTCTCCCTGAAGGAGAGAGAGAAGGAGGGATCGGAAAAAAAGAGGGACAGGAAGAGAGAGAATAATTAAAAATGAATCTTTAGATCATCCCTAAGTTTAGTCAAACTCTTCAGAGCCATAGAGTTCACAGATACAAAGAGTTTGGCAAACTTGGTTTGGAATGTTAAATACAAGGAGATGCCAAATTGGCACCAGTGTTCATTTTCTCTTCACAGAAAAGCATTGTAGGTGGCGGATACTGACCATCTGGCCTGGGTGTCCGGGGGGTCCCGGAGGACCACCCATCCCTGGTAGCCCCCTCTCTCCTGCCTGGCCCTTGTCCCCAGGGGTTCCCTACAAAAGGAAAGAGAGAGATGGACATGATAACCGCAGGCCTGCCTAGGCTTCAGATTGTTTGTGGTGTCACAAAACATACAGGAAATAAAAATCTGCACATATAATAAAATTATATAATTTATATAATAATTTATATAATACTACTACTACGACTACTACTACTACTACTACTACTACTACTACTTCTACTACTACTACTACTACTACAACTACTACTAATAATAATAATAATAATAATAATAATAATAATAATAATAATCCTCAGCACATACAAACACATACAACAACATTACATTACATTACAAAATACATAGTAGAACATACATTTACCCAGTACAATAAACCCACTACAATAAAGTTAATAGACTTAAAATGTATCAAACAGGTGGTAATAGTATTGAGTGAAAGACAGTGGAGCCTTCATTCAAGGTGGCACAAAACTAGCCACAAAACGACTCCTCTCTTGGTTTTCATGGCCAGAGACCGCACTGAGGCCTAATGGTAGGAATGTGTACCGGTCATTATGTTATCTCAGTGGGTAATAATCCTGATCTAGCTAGTATGAGGCTCAGGTTGGGTAGCTACAGCCCAGCTATAGAAAACAGGATAAGAAGATATCCACTCACCACTCCTGAGGGGCCTACCGGCCCTGGGGGTCCAACTTGACCTGCGGGACCCTGCCGTAGGACAAAACAAAACCCACACCTAGTTCACACACAAACGCAAAATGGCAAAGGTGAAAGGTCAAAGTTCATACAAGTTCATCGTACAGTACTCACAGCATGTCCTGATGGACCAGGTCGGCCCTGAGGGCCTGGGGCTCCAGGGTCACCCTAAAAAGGTAAGACGTGTGTGAATCAAAGCAGTCACAAAAAAAACATTCTGTTCAACTAGGCCAGAAATAGGAGTTCTATATATACATCTCACAATGGTAGAGAGGTCTGTAGAGGGGCATTGTCTATCAACAAGTTAGACATAGCTTGGTTGATGTAGAGATTCTTTGGATTAGACTCACCTCAAGCCCTGGTCTTCCTGAAGTTCCAGTTGGACCTACAGGTCCAATATCACCCTGAGAGAAAGAGAGAGGTGGGGGAGGGTAAATATATTATAATCAATGTATTGTCAGATTCAGTACATAATGTACAGTAGCTTAAATGATTTACACAATCAAGATCTGCACTGTATGTATGTATGTATGTATGTATGTATGTATGTATGTACAGTACCAGTCAAATGTTTGGACACACCTTCTCATTCAATGGTTTTTCTTTATTTTTATTATTTTCTACATTGTAGATTAATATTGAAGACATCAAAACTATGAAGGAACACATATGGAATTATGTAGTAAACAAAAAAGTGTTAAACAAACCAGAATATGGTTTATATTTTAGATTCTTCAAAGTAGCCACCTTTTGCTTTGATGACAACGTTGCACACTCTTGGCAAGGTGTGTCCAAACTTTTTACTGTATGTATGTATGTATGTATGTATGTATGTATGTATGTATGCATACGATGTAGCCCGCAACAGACAATGTGAAGTGAATAACCCAGTGAATGCATGGCTGACCTTCTGTCCAGGGAAGCCAACGTGGCCAGTCTTTCCTTTGAAACCCTGAGAGGAAAGATCAGAGACAGTAAGAACAACGTCACCATGTCACAAATCAAATCTCACAAGGATTCCAAAAAAACATGGGCACACATTTCTCGGGTGATATCTTTGTAAATCATTGTATTGTGACACCAGCTTTCTTAAAAGAGCACACACATTATAGATGATGAATCATAGTAGACAGATAGAGAGTCAGTCGTAGACCTGGTCCTGGCTAATGCCTCTCTCCTTATGGGGGGTGACAGTGCAGTACAGTATGTTACCAGAGGTGGTGCAGTAACATACTTTATGGTATGTTAATCCGTGTTAATCCACTGTTTGACTTAAAGTGTCCCGTCTGAATTTACATAAACTTCATTGTATCCCACATACCTTACAATAAAGTTTATGTAAGTTCAGACGGGACACTTTAAGTCAAACAGCGGATTAACACGTATGCAAAACATCATCACATGTCTCAGGGACAAGGCTTAAAAGAGCCCAGTATGCAACACTCCACCATGGTTAAACAGTGTTTTCACCACTGCCTGTTGAGAGTTTAATTATAGGTCATCCCACCCACCACCCCAGCCTCCACCTGCTTGGTCGCTCTGTATTTACCTACCTACGGGGGGTTTGATAGTATGGGCTCCCTGCTTATGTTATTTTGTATTTTATGACGTTTAATTTCAGGCAGGGTGATATACAGAGCGGAGCCATTCAATTATGCCAAACAAAATGTACTACCCTTTTCATTAAATATGATTAAACCGATGTAAGTGTCCTGACTGAACTAAGATAACGATAATTACAGACTGTTTGCCCTCCTCCCATCTGGGAGGCGGTACAGGAGTCTCTGTTCCCGCACCAGCAGGCTCAGGAACAGCTTCTTCCCTGCAGCTGTTACTCTGCTGAACTCAGAATCCCGGCGGAACATTGATTACCAATATCAGTGTACCCTCCCCCCATGCCTCTACTGGATGCACACTCAGGACTTTAATTGAGCTTTTACACTACTGCTTCTTTGCACATAGCATATTGATTATATTGGTCTCTAATTATACATATTATATACACTCAACGAGCACTATTGTTAGGAACATCTGTACACCTTCTCATGGTGGAGGTGGTGTAATGGTGTGGGGAATGTTTTCTTGGCACACTTTGGGCCCGTTAATACCAATCAATCATCGCTTGAATGCCACAGCCTATTTGAGTATTGTTGCTGACCATGTGCATCCCTTCATGGCCACAATTTACCCATCTTCTAATGGCTACTTCGAGCATGATAATGCACTATGTCACAAAGCAAATGTTGTCTCAAACTGGTTTCATGAACATGACAATGAGTTCAGTGTTCTTCAGTACTTGTAATGTAATGTAATGTAATGTAATCTAATGCAGGGCACTTACCGGGATTCCCCTTGGTCCTGCTGGCCCTGCTGGCCCTGTCTCTCCCTGAGAAAGAGAGAGAAGTCGAGTCAATTCAAGTCCATAGAGGTCATCTACTTGTGTTGTTGATCAACCATGCTGCCATAGCACATGTAGTGTGTTAGTCTGAGTCCATTCTTACCCGCATGCCTGGTTTCCCATCTTTACCATCCAGTCCCTCGATGCCATGCGCTCCCTTTTAAGGCAGACACAGACACCGATGTGAAAATATGAACACAAACACACACACACACACACACACACACACACACACACACACACACACAAACCTGCATCCCAGGTGAGCCAGAGGAACCTGGAGGTCCGCTT
>NC_139665.1:19936604-19946604 GCF_951799395.1 Argentina silus | reverse complement strand
TGCCTACCTTGACCCCTACCACTACCCTCTGCCTACCTTGACCCCTACCACTACCCTCTGCCTACCTTGACCCCTACCACTACCCTCTGCCTACCTTGACCCCTACCACTACCCTCTGCCTACCTTGACCCCTACCACTAGCCTCTGCCTATCCTACCTCTACCACTACCCTCTGCCTACCTTGACCCCTACCACTACCCTCTGCCTATCCTACCTCTACCACTACCCTCTGCCTATCCTACCTCTACCACTACCCTCTGCCTACCTTGACCCCTACCACTACCCTCTGCCTACCTTGACCCCTACCACTACCCTCTGCCTACCTTGACCCCTACCACTACCCTCTGCCTATCCTACCTCTACCACTACCCTCTGCCTACCTTGACCCCTACCACTACCCTCTGCCTATCCTACCTCTACCACTACCCTCTGCCTACCTTGACCCCTACCACTACCCTCTGCCTACCTTGACCCCTACCACTACCCTCTGCCTACCTTGACCCCTACCACTACCCTCTGCCTACCTTGACCCCTACCACTACCCTCTGCCTATCCTACCTCTACCACTACCCTCTGCCTACCTTGACCCCTACCACTACCCTCTGCTGCTCTCTCACCCTCTCACAGTTGTCTGAGGGGCCTGTGCCAGGCTTGCCCTGGTCTCCTTTCTCTCCCTTGGTGCCAGAATTGCCCGGTACCCCTGGCAAACCCGTGGAGCAGTCAGTACAAATCTCCTGTAGGATAGGACACACACACACACACACACACACACACACACACACACACACACACACACACACACACACACAATACAGTAAAGTCAGGTAATGCTTCACTAAACGGTACACAACACACCACAAACATGCATGCATATGTATATGAAATAAGCACAAAAAAGAAACACACACACATGCAATGCACTCATGGATGCCCACTCGCACACACGCACAAACGCACGCGCACGCGCACGCACACACACACATGTCTATATTCTGTGTATATTCTTAATACTGTACAATGCCTCTCTTTGCCTGCTGGCTTACCGTGTCTTCCCCTCGGGTGGAATCTTGAGGCAGCCTCAGGTGCTCGGGGAGGGGGGGCTGAGAAGGGGGCAGGTGAATAGGAATTCAATGAATCAATTGTAAATCATCACTGAAAAGAAATCTAATTATCCCCAACCCTGACAGCGAACTCCTGATATGTGCACATTGTGAAAGTGCGATTCATCAACTTCAAATCAAATATATTATGTTTGACTTGCTCTGGATATCTATTGAGTACCGAGGAGCTCGTGTACCTCCTGCATCCACGTTAACATTCCTTGCGAATTTCAATAGGCATTGTATGAGTGGTGATAGATAAAATGTGAACCCACATGAACCCACCTATCCAACAACTCAGATGAATCACTCATTGGTGATGACTCGTATTCTTAAAGGGCAACCGTTGGGACTTTTAAAACTGATAAAAGTTACGAGATCCATGTATGCAGTGGGTTTCATTTTTATTTTTTTCAGTTTGCACAATTTGAAGATACTGGCTAGGTTAACAATCCGTGCAATTCTTGTAAGCATTCATTGAACACTAAATTTAGAATTACCAAAAAAAACTAAAAAAAATCCAGACGGAGAACATGAATGTGGAACGTTCATGTGGACTCAGAAGTTACACCTCGGTACTTGTATGCTCCGGAAAGACCATTTGTGACAGTTCCAAACCATTGCATATATCGGAAGTCTATTATACTACTCAAGACTATAGTATCTCTCCTTTCTCACTTCAGCGAGCCTGAGCAACAGTCTGTTTCTGCCTCGGCCAACATTAGCTTACAGTATCTCGCCACAGCCATGTTGAATACAGAAATAGAATGCTACTCTCCATCTGATCACTGATGTCAAAGGACTGGATAAGGGAAAGCTGTATGGTTGAAAAACCCCTGTTGGACCTTCACACCAACTGCTACCACTTATCCATTCACTCAGATCAGTCACCTCATTTGAGAAAGAACAGACTTATTGAAGATCATTTCTATAAGCACTCCTGGGGTTTACATTCAAAAGGTTTCACAAAAGGTTTGCAGTGTTTTAAAACATTGTGGTCCTACATGGACCCATGAAGTGTGGTTTGTTGTAGTTTGGTGTGTGTGTGTGTGTATGTGTGTGTGTGTGTGTGTGTGTGTGTGTGTGTGTGTGTGTGTGTGTGTGTGTGTGTGTGTGTGTGTGTGTGTGTGTGTGTGTGTGTGGGTGGGGGGGGGTTAGTCAAATATGGTAGAGTACTGTCAGAGTCAAAGACAGGTAAAGAACTGGTTGCTGAATATGATACAACATGGCCCTGTTTGAATACAGTGCATGACATATTTTCCCTTCATTCCTTTAATGTTTTGAGTAGTGACTGATCGAATATGACTGGATAAGGTGGTAAAGTGGTGCTGTATAGCGCTTCATATCACTTATCCAATCTTGTCATATCAGTGACTCCTCCAAGAAAAGGAGGAAGGAAGGACATGTTTGTGAAGTATTCAGACAGAGCTTTGCTTTTCCGACCTTCTGTGTAGGATGCAACTCAATGGCTTTCAGCCATTATTGAACCTAGCCCAAACTATCCCACGAACCTCAGGGATACTACTATCCGCCACTTATTGAATATACTATTCTGATGGAATATAGTAGGGCAACCTGTGGGATCTACCAAGCCATACGTTGGAAGGACACAAACATGTACATGTCAAGCACAGTACCCTATCAGCAGAAAAAATATGGCCCAGATCTGTGTTCTAGCGGCATCCGGATGTGGCCCAGGTAGGGCTGTGAAGGTCATGGTAACTGCGTAACCGTCACAGCCCTAGGCCCAGGTACAACTTTGTTCACTGGGCCAGAAGTGGGCCAGCCCTGACTGCCATTTCTGAGCCTTATCTTTGTCATGAAAAGGTCAGACCTTGGCCAGCATGTGGATGTAGCCCAGGTCCCAACCACACTCAGACCGGAGATGGCCCAGTAGCTACAGGAATGTATCAGGGCCACATTCCTCATACTAAAAAACACATACAAATGCAACAAATCATCATCCCTCTTCTGAACATGAATTGACAGAATGACGGAATTGTAAGTGGATACAATCTTTGGACATAAATTGAATATAATTTCCACTTAAATGAACAAAACAGAGACATTTGCAATAGAGGAATAAGAGTGTGAAAACATTCCCATGAAACCCCAATGTCCACTCACATTTCAGTACTGTACATCAGAGAGAGAGACACCTTTGCTTATGACAACACACCACAACATACAACATAGCCTTGTCATTACAGTTCCTCATAACACCACCTCCAACCCTCTGTTTGACATCACCTTTGCCTTGTTATTGGCCATTCCGAGGAACATGTCATAATTGAAACCAGCTCATTATAAGATCAGACATGCATAGAGCATCATTTCAATTGGTTGGAATAAACAACATATAATCTAATCTGACTATTACGATGGAAAGAGTTCAGAGAGTGGAATGTGGTGGTATGGTGAGGACGAGAGGACACCCACACAGCTAATGGAGTCGTATTTCTCCCATCACAACAGGGTGCTCCAAAACATTTTATTGCTCCAAGCACACTAGAAGCACACTACCAGTACACCATGTCCACATTTGAGCAGTGGGACCCTTCACACAGAGAGAGAACCTGTGAATTGTACTAAGCCTGGTTTTGAGTCCATTTAAAACCCATTAGTTCTTTGTTCAAATGGCTGTTGGAACAAAAAGGGTATTTTGTGCTTAGCATGGTGCTGGTCATTATGCTCATTACACCAAGGCTTCGTGCATTTACAGGCCCTCTCGTAGAGAAGGCTCTATGATTATATGTCAATGTGGAATATTCACAAACAATTCTCTATTTACAGCTGCGCTTTTGTTGAATTGTTCTTTTATTTATTTCCTAATAGGATTCGTTTGTGTTACTCGCCTATTTAGTTTGCAATTTATTTTTCATCTTCAAGAAGATGTTTTCCCTTGATCTATTTCGTTATACAACATAAACTACAGTGGTTTTACAGTGTGTTTTATGCTTTTCAATCCATTGACATATAACAGGCAGGTCCATGGAGCTGGAGTGGAGTTGGTGGGGCTGTCTGCTAATGTTAGAACTGGAGCACTTCTGGATAGATTGCAGTGTGTGTGTGTGTGTGTGTGTGTGTGTGCGCGTGTGTGTGTGTGTGTGTGTGTGTGTATGTGTATGTGTGTGTGTGTGTGTGTGTGTGTGTGTGTGTGAGCATGCTTGTGTGGAGGGTGAGGATGGCCAATTTTCTGCTACGGGCCACTACTTTCTTTATTTCCACTACTTATTGTGGGTAAGGGGTTTGAATGTGTACTGCACATGTGTGGTTAAGTGTGTATATATGTGTGTGTGTGTGTGTGTGTGTGTGTGTGTGTGTGTGGTGTGTGCGTGTGTGCGTGTGCATGTGCGTGTGCATGTGCGTGTGTGTGTGCGTGTGTGTGTGTGTGTGTGTGTGTGCGTGTGCGTGTGCGCGTGTGCGTGTGTAGGCGGTAGGTCTGAGGCAGGTGCCAGCAGTGTGGAAAATGAGGTCTCAGATATCGTAGGCTCTTCCTGTAGTCATTATGTGGCCCAAAACAGTAAAGCACAGGAAAGCTCTCAATGACTCAACCTTACAGCTGCATTGACACCATTGCTGGCCATTCCTAGTAGGGTGTGTGCCTATAGATTTGGCCAAAAAAAATATCTCTCCCTCTCTCCAAAACGAGACACATGACACAATTGACAGCTGAGACTTCCCAGAGTGCTCCACTTCCAACACAGACACCCTGTACCAAACTCCAACACAGATCCCTCGTCCCGTCCCTGCATCGGCCAACCACAAAGCAGCAGCACTTTCTTCTAGCTCCATCCCCTCGGTCTCCTCAAGGTAGAAATTGGCCTTAACCACAGATCTAGGATCAGATTATTATACCCTCAATGCTGTAGCATCCATTAGGGGAATGTCAACATACTGAGCCTTGTATCAGTGGTTAGGAGCAACTTCTGCCTTCTCCTGTAGGGTTCTAGTCTGGTTACTTACGCTGCTCCCGGGCTGACCCGGTTGCCCTGGTAACCCGTCGTTGCCAGGGATACCCTGAAAGAAGGAACTGAGGTTGAACCATTTTATAGCCAATCACAGGCTAGCAACTCCCATGTCCACCAATGACCGAGGGGGTCACAGGGTCAAGGGTGAAGGTACAGCCATTGACCTGTGTTCTCCCTCCCTTGGTATGTGTTCAGACTGTATTTGCTTTGTTTTATACATTTTGAAATGAATCAATAGAATGTCTGTTGGTGTAAATTGTCTAATAAACACAATACCAGGTTAAAAAGCAAGCAGAGATCACTGTATGAAAGGTCAAAAGGTCAAAGGTAAATCAAAACTACTTGCATAACTAGTGAATTTCAAGTCCTTAATTCAAACTAATCTGAATTGGGTATACAGTTGGTGTGGTAATTTCAATATTACACATTATTTATGACTTCAAACAAACAGTACATACTGCATTTAGAGGATTGCAGATTCGACCTTACACAGCGACCTCTGCTACTCTTTACGAAAACAAAGTTGAATCTGTTCAACTTTGTCAGGAAAATGTTCAGTGGCCCAATTTTCGCTGTGCTTATAAGATAACAAAACCATTGGTCTTATCTCTGAGGTAAACATTACACCTTTTACCCTTTGATTGGTTCTGTTCAGGTTGAAAATTAAGATTTTGCTTTTTCCGTAAGCGTACAATATTACCCAGGGCAGTTTATTTGAAGGTCCACTTATAAACATTATTGCAAAGATTACCATGAAATCAAGAAAATACTTTTATGTATACGGCCTGTTGTCCAGAACATGTACATCATAACTGTAGATGAGGGTTAGGGTATTCTGTTCCTGGTTTATTTCATAAGCAGACCTTCAAATGAAGTGTTACACCTATTTTCAACCCACCAAGAATTGACTGGCATTCCCAAAAGCCTCCAACAGGGGTTAGTGCAGTGAAACACAGGATCAGAGTTGCACTAATGTTCCCATTGATGAAATAAACCTGTTGCGTTAACAATAGCATTCAGGGTTCTGATGACAGTTTACTGTCATCATGTACATTCATACATAATTAGTTTTGCTGCCTGAAATGTTACTTATACTGTGGTACAAGACGTTTACATTAGGGAATGACATAAAATCATTCCATTTGAATGTTGTCAGTGCTTATATTAGTATATACAGTATAGTAGCTTAAGCCAAGAGCCCAAGCTGCCAGAGACAATATAGCTATAGGCGGTTCCCATTGCCCATGGACGGAAGCTAGGGGTTAATTCAATTCAATTCAATTCAGTTCAACAAGTCTTGTCTTATTCCATTGAATTGAACAGCACGGTGACACCCTGTTGACCACCCCCCACCACCCATCTCTTACCTGGGGTCCTATGGTCCCTATGAAGCCCTGTGGTCCCGGAGGACCAGGAGGCCCTGGTGGTCCGGGAGGCCCCTGAACACACACACACACACACACACACACACACACACACACACACACACACACACACACACACACACACACACACACACACACACACACACACGTTATAAAGGTCTACAAGCACTGTATACCCACATAGACAGATTAATTCCTAAATTACAAATTCTGAGTGCAATGCCACAGTAAATCCAACCCCAGCCAGAGGGTGAGGGACATGGTAGGTCAATGACAGAGGGAGCAGACCTGCCACATGTTTCCTCCTGGAGTTCCTGGGGCTCCCTGCAAGGCAAGTGCAGTCAAACTCAGAGCACAGCAACAAACAGATCATTAGAGTGACATAACACAAACACTGAAACCCTGCAGAGATTAAATAACACTGCAGATGAACTTGCTCAAATAGAGGCTGTGTGTGTGTGTGTGTGTGTGTGTGTGTGTGTGTGTGTGTGTGTGTGTGTGTGTGTGTGTGTGTGTGTGTCTGAGTGTGTCCCCTGTAGAGAGATAATAAACTTGTGGATGAACTCAGAATGTCAGAGAAGTGCGTAAATGTGTGTACCATAGGGTGGCTCTTTGTAAATATGTGTATGTGCAGTAGCTGGGTTCACTTCAGTGTGTGTGTGTACCGCCTGTAGTGAGATAACGATGCTGAGGTTGAACTCAAAACAAGTTCAGAGAGCTAAATCGTGTGTGTGTGTGTGTGTGTGTGTGTGTGTGTGTGTGTGTGTGTGTGTGTGTGTGTGTGTGTGTGTGTTGACCATGCCATACTCACAGGTCCGCCTGTTCCTAGGTATGGAGAGGTTATGCAGTTACACTCTCCAGCTTCACCCTGAAAAAATACCAGAAAAAAAACATCACAAACATCTCATACTGTCCATACATCGGGCAGCAGCCTTAACCCTTTCAAATGGTTGAATAGATAGAACATTGAGAGCAATTTCACATAGAAGAAGTCATGAATGTTTGAGATTTGAGCACCGGTGTTTGGTGTTTGGCCTTGAGAAACTTAGATAAAGTATTGATATAATACAGTGTGTATTGTACAGCTCCCTCAGCCAACACTGAAGTTTAGAATGTGGATAATAAAGTCAAGCAGACATTCTCAGAATCGAGACTATACAGTATACTGTCCCCATGCCTCTTGCTGTCACCATGCCTCTTCTTCATTCTCTTTTCTGATCTTTCTTTTCTTGTCTCATCCATCCTCCCCGTCTCTTTTCCCTCTGCCCCCTGCCCCCCCTCTCTTTCACACACACACTGTTCACACTTCCTCCTTTCTCTCCCTCTCTCTCCCTCTCTCTCTCTCTCTCTAAATATGAGGATGACTCAATAAAGAGCATCTCCTCATAGTCTCCCCTCATCCCTCTCTTTCCCTCTACTTATCCTCTCTCCACTCTCCCTCCCTCTTTCTGACAGGCTGGAGCAGAGAGTCTGATGAATGCAGTAATTAATAGTCTTACTCTCCCTCTCTTAAGGCTCTTTAACTTCCTTGTCTGCTTGGAAGCACGCAATTGTCACCTCCCCTGCTACTCTGTCTCTGTACCTTAAGGGCTGTGTGTGTGTGTGTGTGTGTGTGGTGTGTGTGTGTGTGTGTGTGTGTGTGTGTGTGTGTGTGTGTGTGTGTGTGTGTGTGTGTGTGTGTGTGTGTGTGCATTGAACCATCTCTTGTGATTACCATCTGTTACTCCCCCCAACCTCCAAAACCCCTAAACACCTCTTCATTCCAACAAACGCTAGACTTACCTTGTCCCCCTTGGCTCCATCAGTTCCCTACAAGATAAGAGGACACACACACACACACACACACACACACACACACACACACACACACACACACACACACACACACACACACACACACATGGTTAGTTTAGCCTTGTTGCTGCAGTACAAGGCTCACAGGACATCATTGGGTGCAGAGAAGTGCGACAAGCGATGGGATGGGAGCAGAGTCTGTGTCTCTGTTATGGTTTGAGGCACACTTAGTTCGTTAAAAATGGCAAGGACGAAGACTACTACTGGATAATTAAAATCATCTCGGCAGCAACACAGCAACTGTGTGCCTCTGTAGAGAGAAGACTTGGCCCTCACATATGCATATACACACTCTCTTAGGCACACAAACTCAGTTTGGAAATTCTTGAGACACTCCTGATACTCACACGTCTCCCGTCACCTCCTGGAATTCCCTGCAATCCTGAAACACCGTCCCTACCCTGGGAAAGAAAATGCATGAATAATGGAATCACACCATCGCAGATACAGTGCTGCACATACACACACACACACACACACACACACACACACACACACACACACACACACACACACACACACACACACACACACACACACACACATACACACATGCACACACACACACACACACACACACACACACACACACACACACACACTCATATGTATGCACAGACATAGATCCCTTACCGGAAGTCCTGCTGTTCCTATGCCCATAGGCCCCTGTGGCCCTGGAGGCCCCTCCTCTCCTGTGGGACCCTGTAGGGAGGAAACATGAACACGCACACACACACACACGCACACACACACACACACACACACACACACACACACACACACCTTGAGAATAGCATGCTAATAAAAACTAGAAAATTAAGTTCATGAAGATTTCTAAGTCAAAGTTGGCTTGCAAAGTTTCATTTATCGTTGATAAAGTTACAAGATGGTTTGGACTATAGATGGGCTTCACTATAGATGACTTTAGCCTACTGGTCAGTACCTTGTCCCCAGCAGGGCCAATTGGTCCAACTAGTCCAGGAAGTCCTCTACCTCCTTGAGGACCCTGCATAGGAACATCACAAGAGTTAACATGTGTTCTTTTCCCGGTATTAGTAAGTCCCGTACAGACAAAGTCAAATATCATATCTACAGTCACTTACTGCAATTCCTTGTTGGCCTTTAGATCCCTCTTCTCCCTGATAAAGATAGAGAATGATCGAGAGAAGGAAGGAAGAGAGCGCAATAATGAAAGAGAGAGAAGGAAAGTGGTGAGAAGGAGAAAGAAATAGGGAGAATGGGGAAGGAGAGGGGACACAAGATGAGGTGAATAATGAGAGACACATGGAGACGATTGGATATATGATTCATCAACAATGTAGAATGGTAGAACATTCTAGGGGAGGTCTGGATATGCTCTCCCCCTTTCAGTTCCTCATTCCCATCCGACAGGCACCCAAAGAATGTGAACATGATAATCCACCCTGAATTCCAACCTTAATCCCAAGCTACAGTATGAGAGGGAAAGGCCCAGGGTAATCCTTCGATTGGAGATTTACAGCCGAGTGGTCTTGTAAATGCAAACCTTCTGTTCTGTTTAGTAAAGATGACTGTTGTTGTAATTGTCTTGACCATAACCTGGATATCTCATTGGAGCAGTGGGAGGGAATGCTCTCACATGTGTGCCTACTATTAGTCTGAGGAAACTGACATAGTGTATAAACAAATATAACATTATGTTGTTATGTTA
>NC_139665.1:19929104-19931604 GCF_951799395.1 Argentina silus | reverse complement strand
CACACGGGTCTCCCTAATAGACACACACACACACACACACACACACACACACACACACACACACACACAAACGCACATGCAGGATGCAAGGGACAGTCAGCAGTCGTCACCGCTTTGCAATCGCGATCCAGCCTGCCAGACATGAGAACAGCATCTCTCAATCATTGAGTATTTGACACCAGAAGCTTACTTACTGTAGGTCTACAACTACAACTATTGTACCTGAGCAGAGGTCACATAAACTAGAATGGAATGTGATGCCTTAATAAACCAAGTTTGGAGTTGATATCAATAAGATAAAAAGTTAGGTGCTAGCTGTGAGGAGGATGTGCACGTCTTGCAAGCCGGCCTGGGAGGGTGGAGTTGACGCCACGGACCAATGGAATAGGAAACCCCTCTCACGTGGGATACACGGTGTTACAAAACGTGCACTCCTATAATTGACATGTCAATCAAATGCGTAACATAGAAGATTCTCATTAGGCTACTGTATGTAAACATTAGCCTTGAGAAGAACGCACAACCTTAACCCAACTGATCCACAGAGGACCACAAGTGATAATGACCATACAGTCCAGTGGGCCTAGAGCACTGTGTGAGGAGCATGGGAACAGCAGGAGGAACTGATGTTTGCACGGTTGCTTGGCCCGCATAATTAGAGATGTCCTCCTGACTTGACTGTAATATTTCGGAGCAGGGAGGGAGCACCTGAGGTGAGAAGGAAGCCAGACAGACAGTATGACAGAGGGTTTACTGACCTTCTCTCCTTTGAACCCCCCTGGCCCTCTGGGACCCTGAACATAGAGCAGAAATAGGTCAGTACATTGAGTGATCTGAGTGAACATCACACAGTCATTATTTGGGCTGCTCTCAAGGTACTGCCCTGACACCATGTAAATATCCATACGGAGATGCTAAAATCAATATTGTTCATGCAACCTGAGCAGTGATGAACACAATACTCACAGGATCTCCTGGCTCTCCGTCATTCCCTGGTATCCCAGAATCGCCCTGGAGAGAGAAGAGAGAGAGAGGACATTATGAAGTTAAGTAACAGTGGGAGTTATGTCTGGAGCCAGGAATGTTGAATTATCAATAGCTTCACAGTCTCGCCTGCAAAGGTCTGTAGCAGTATTAGATTTGAGTGAATAACAGACATTTCTTTTTACCTGGTCCCCCTTTGTTCCAGGAGGTCCACCAGGCCTGCCCTAGAAAACCAACAAAACAAACATAACTTCAGTTCAGAAAAGAGTGCTGGACACAGAACAGTTCATCATCCATCTGTATATCCTAGTCTGTTTCTTTCTCCATCTACTGTAATACAGAAGTGTCCATGTTTTCTTCAGGCAAAGGCTGATGGACAGAAAGCAAGACACACATGCACATGCATGGACGCACGCACGTGTGCGCACACACACACACACACACACACGCACGCACACACACACACACACACACACACACACACACACACACACACACACAGTCAACGTCTCCTCTAAGATGCTTCTTGGCTTCAATAAAGCCCAACAAAAGCTGTTACCAGAAAGTGTCTGTGTGATTGCCAAACCCAGCCTGACCCTTTCCAGGAATTCTATAAATGGACCTCTGACTATAGAGGCATTCTAGGAACTAACTACAAATTGATGGAAAGCTGGGGATAAAACATTGAAACAAAGCAGGATTCCAGCTGGTGGTTCTTACAGGTAGGCCTGGTTTTCCAATCCCTGGCAGTCCTGGAAGTCCCGGCTTACCCGGCTCTCCCGCCAACCCCTCCGGACCAACAACCCCTGAGGTACCCTGGG
Organism: Argentina silus; assembly: GCF_951799395.1. Taxonomy (NCBI): domain Eukaryota; kingdom Metazoa; phylum Chordata; class Actinopteri; order Argentiniformes; family Argentinidae; genus Argentina; species Argentina silus. The sequence continues at coordinate 19,929,799 of NC_139665.1, read as the reverse complement.
AAAATCAGGTCATTCAAGTTAAAAAGTGCCAAATGGTCACACCGTATGGTATGAATATATATATATATATATATATATATTTCAAATATAAATATGTGACATGATGTCGAGCCAATATCTATAGGATGGAGTCAGTTCAAGCCACAGCCATATTTCATGAAGGTTCTCGCACCTTCTGTCCCTTGGGGCCAACCACACAGATGGATCCTGTTCGACCCTGCAGAGAGAGAGAGAGAGAGAGAGAGTGAGAGAAAGAGAGAGAGATAGAGAGAGAGAGAGAGAGGAAGAAGTGATCGGGAGAACGTTGAAAGGGAACTCTGTCTGTTTCACATTTCCGCATTTGGCATGGTGATCCAGAGACCTCATGTCCGAGAGAGTTGCGGTCCATGTTTGGAAAACTCTCCGGAAAACTTGTGAAAGCCATGAGAGAGCAGATAAACCATATTTTCCCAATAGAGCTATTTATAACATAGCTTGAATGAGAGAGAAAGAGAGAGGGGAGTGACATCATCAATAAGGATCTGTGCACTACGGTCAGGTAGTACAGGTGTTGCCTTCAGGAGAGCGCACAGTTGTAAAGTGTTCTGAAAGGGTCTCAAATGATCTTCAAGGTGACTTAAATAACTTGTGTATTTGATTTAGCTTCCTCAAGCCTCTGGGATTACAACCCTAAAGCACTTTAGTGACTTAAAAAC
>NC_139665.1:19921604-19924104 GCF_951799395.1 Argentina silus | reverse complement strand
CAATGGCTGGCACAGACAACCATCGCACGCAGTGGCTAGTCACTGTTTCCGACCACACGCCTCTCACCGAGGGCACTGACTCAAGTCATTTCTGCTGCTGTGTCTTGTTCTACCTTGCCTTCTCTCGACCGATTCAACGTTTAATGTACACTCGTAGTTGGTTGAGGCGAGGGAGACACATTTTTGTTCTCTCCTGAGAGGTAAAATAAAGTATCGCGACAGGTTTGTGTATACTTTGTTCACCTTTCAGCAGCAAAGCGTTGGTCCCGATGAAACATACATATCAAGTGTAGTATCAAGTGTAGCTTCAGTACAGGCATTTCTACGCCACCTGGTGTAGGTTTGTTTATTTGTAACGCCTCTATAGTTCCTTGACATCATCATCTAACCACACCAACAAATCGGCTAACATGATAACAACCCCACACGCACTATTTACTGCAGATTCATATTTTTTGAAGTGAAGGGAGAGATCAACTATCTCATTATATTCAGCGATGGCAGGGTATGTCTCGAGTGACTGTCTTTTTCAACACAGGTAATAACCTACATTGGCGTAAGTCACGGGAGATACATTAGTAAGCACACACAGAAGCGCCATATAATGAAGCGTCTAGAGTTTTGTATGCTATTTGTGAACATCATTTTGCTATTGTAGGAGAGTGACAAAATTAATAGGGAACAGCAACTCCCTACAGAGCCCCAATGCATAATGAAGTGGAAATCGCTCCACTGTCAGTCGCAGTGGCAAGTTTGTGTGTGTGTGTGTGTGTGTGTGTGTGTGTGAATGCGTCAGCAACAGTGGCAAGTCTGTGTGTGTGTGTGTGTGTGTGTGTGTGTGTGTGTGTGTGTGTGTGTGTGTGCGTGCGTGCGTACCCTCATAGTTTACAGGCCTGGTATTTAGTCTTTAGTTATATTGGCCTCCATATAAACTGGATAAACAAAAACTGTTCTCTGATTGCACCACAGTTAATACAGATTGCCTACATATGGTGCTCCTGATTACACTCCAGTTTCTTCTCAGCTATATTAATACAGGATCAAGCGTGCGTGCGTCTGTGCGTGCGTGTGTGTGTGTGTGTGTGAGAGAGAGAGAGAGAGAGAGAGAGAGACCAGGACATGTGCCTTACTTTCTCTGCCAGGCCCTGCGATCCAAGGATATCCTGTGGATAAAAGGAGAGAGAGAGAGAGAGAGAGAGAGAGAGAGAGAGAGAGTTTATATCTGCTTCTCATTTTGGGCTTTGTTTTACATACATGCTTATTTGTACATGCTGGTAAAGTGACTGCATCCTAACCAAAGAATACCACAGCGGAAAGTTGTCTTGAGACAAACATAGCACACTTGTATTGGAATTTCCATAGGAGACAAGTGAATATAAAGTAGCTAGTTTGTTGAACGTGATAAAATAGGTTTTATATTTTAATTGAACTCGTACAGTTATGTGGCTGATAAATATAGCTGTAAGACTACACTGTTTTTCCCACTGTCTCTGTTTCTGGTACAGTATCATGGGGAAAATAATGGATGCAACATATTCCAGAATATTCCATTTCATCAAGGTGGGAGCTCATTTGGCAGCCACACCATTTCCATGTCAGTGTTGCAGCGCTGCACGCTTGTTCGAAAGTCTCCGAAAACAGTGAGTGGCATTTCACTTCTTATTTCCAGCATAGAGATGATACCTTTAGGAACTGAAAGGTCCTGTAACATGAATGTCTTATGATGTCAGTATCAAGCTGTGTTTTTTAACATTCTTTTTTTATAGTAGTTCCCATACAAGTGTCCCAGTGAACCTTGTTACTGTTGCATATCATTGCATCAGCAGCACAACACAGAGCTGAGGAGCATCTACATCTATATTCCGGTCATTAAGGAGATGCTACTTATCCAGAGTAAATTAGAAAGAAAAAAAAAGAAGAAGGGAGGAGCAGCAGGCGGAGGAGAACCGGAGGAAGAGAGAGAAATCACTAATGAACTCTGAGGTAGGGAGAGACGACGGGGGGGGGGGGGGGGGGGGGGGGGATAAGGTGAGAGAAAGAAAGAGAACAGGGAAAAGGGGGTGAATGGAAAAACTTCATGGGGGAATGTGTGTGTGTGTGTGTGTGTGTGTGTGTGTGTGTGTGTGTGTGTGTGTGTGTGTGTGTGTGTGTGAGGGAGGGAGGGAGGAGGAGGGAGAGAGAGCTTCCGAGGAGAGATGTTGTGGCGGGTGAAAGGAGAGGAAAATCATGTCTGGACATGAAGAGAGAGAGAGAGAACGTACGAGACAGACAGGCTCTCAAGTGTTTTACTTGACCTTTCGGTGGGCTAAGTCGGGACAGCGGGAAGAAAGACCAAGACAAGAAAAAAGAAAGAAACGCGAAAAAAGGTGACCGAGATTCAAGTAGACCTCCAGTCACACCATCAGGGACCAACTGCTGCTCTTGAGTAGGGAACACACTCACTCACTCACACACCACACACACACACACACACACACACACACACGCACGCACGCACGCA
>NC_139665.1:19914104-19919104 GCF_951799395.1 Argentina silus | reverse complement strand
GAGAGAGAGAGAGAGAGAGAGAGAGAGAGAAAAAAACACACAGAAAGGAAGAGCTTGTTAGAGACACAGTCAACATAATTGAAGTGCTAGCTCACTCATTTTACAAGTTTACTTCAACGTATGGATACCAGCGTGGTGTCTGAACAGGGATGGGTTGATTTCACCGTAGAGATTGAGTGTTCTTTGTTGCTCTATTCCTAATTGAACCATCCCCTAACATAACATCCACTTCTTTCTATTTTGCCCAGTTAATTGATCATTCAGCTAAGCGGTTGGATTACTGGCTCAATTAATTACTAATCGATTCCTCCTGTCCATTCTCTCTCAGGTAACACCCTTTCGTTTTAATAGGGAATGAAAGAGCCTCACAGAGATGTCCCTGGGAGAAGATTGCCTGTGTGCCCGCACACACACACACACACACGCACGCACACGCACACACACACACGCACATCCGCCCACCTCCATGCCCGCACACACACAAGCATGCACACACACACACACACACACACACACACACACACACATACCCGCACATACACCTCTGAAAACAGAAATATATCCTCCCTAAGTAGAACTCTCTTCCAGGGGGTAAAGGAGACTCTGGGCTGTGCCTTAGGCGGGGCTGTGGCCCCACAGGTACAGACAGTCTGCCTGATCCCTGCTGCTACACTCACTCCTAATGGAGAAGCTGAAAATACCAGCACACCATTAAACCCAGACAGCCACTGTGTGGGGTAATGAGTGATCATGTTCCATGTGCCAGTCCTAATACACACCTTGCTGGAAAGGATGAAGGTACAGAATAACGCAGCACAATCGAACCCCCCCCCCACACTCGAACCCCCCCCCCCCAGCCACTGTGTGTGCTAATGAGTGATCATGTGATGCCAGTAGCCTTAGGTTCTACCACTGACACCATAGCAACACTGACATGAGGCGCTTCATTAACGCTGAAAGGCCTTGCCAACCCAACACACTCCTACACTTTGTATCTCCCACATACTACCCCCCGCCCCCCCCCCCCCTTCTCCCACCCTGGTTCTCCATACCTCCACAGGGGTAGCGTCGGTAGCTCTGATGCCCAGCAAGGTGTGGCCCTCGGTGGGCAGCTCTCCGCGGGCCTCCAGAGGCTTGGTCTCGATGGAGCCGCAGTCCACGTGCAGCGCCGCCGCCCCCTGCTGGACACTGAGGGCCACCTTGTGCCAGCGCAGGTCCAGGAGAGACTCCACGCCCTCCCCGCTGAACACACACCCCACGGGGTCACCTGCTGGGTCGGCGCCCCGCGCACGCAAGGACAGGGTCCCCTCAGGACCGTTGAGATCCAGAGAGAACTGGAGGCGGAGGGGGAGGGAGGAGTTGAGGGGGGAGAAGTGTGTGTTGGGGGGGAGAGAGAGAGAGAGAGAGAGAGAGAGAGAGAGAGAGAAACAAAGAATACATTCAAGAAGGTCACTCAATCTCTGATGGACATTTCCCCTCATTGTATTTATGTGTTCCTCTTTCTTCTCCTCCCCTGTATTTAAAGCAGCCAAAGTGGCAGCTACACAATGGCCCCCACTAGAGAAGACAGTAAGCAGTAAGAGGAGACAGTGTAAAGAGACAAGACATACTCATTATAGGCCATGGAAAAAAAAAAACAGCAAATGAAACACCTCTAATGAGATACAGTAGTTTGCCCTCAATTCATCATATGCACTGAGTATTTAAATCTGGCTTCAGGCCGGTCGTGATTCTAGGACTGAGAAGCCCTCGAGTACTCCATCAGAGAACCCACTTGAATAACAATGAGGGGGGGGGGGGGAGAGATGAGAGATGTGGGGAAGATGGAGAGAGAGAGTGATGAAGAGGAAAGATGAGAAGCGAGGATGGGAGCATGTCTGTGTGGGTGCTAGGGAATGGGGGTGGGGGGTTACCTGGGGATACCCTTGTTCATCCGATATCTGGAAGAGATAAATGTTGTCCCTCAGTGTTTTCTTCTTGAGGACCAAAGTGAAGACCATGGTAAACTCATGCGGTAGACCGCGGGGGAACACCTGACTGATAAACACAGTGTTCACATCGTATCAAAGACAGTTCATCAAACCTCATCGTATTCATGAGTCTCTCCACAGATACATACAGTATGTTGACTGCCTCTCCTTGGGTCAAGGGCACCACACACCCACATATACCCAAACACACTGCAAACGTGTATTTGAATGCAAAGGAGCGCACACACACACACACGCACACACACACTCAAGAGTTGTATAGGATACAGGACACTTAAAATACTCACACAAACACCAAGAACATATTTGGATACAGAGGCACGTAGACATGCACACACGCACATGTGCAAACGCGCGCGCACACACACACACACACACACACACACACACACACACACACACACACACACACACAGAGAAGTCTGAGTGTTGGCAGCTGGTTTCTCTGTCTTGCTGTGGGCTGACAGTGATATATGACTGAGAGAGGATCCAATGGAAATAACAGCAGAAAAGCAGTCATTCAAAAACAATGAGGGGGAGGGAGAGAGAGGGAAAGGGGATCTAGGAATTTAGATTTCGGAAAGTATTCACACCCCTTCACTTTTTCCAAATGTTTTTCTGTTATGCCTTATTCTAAAATTTCCCTCATCAATCTACACACAATACCCCAGAATGACAAAACTAAAATAGGTTTTTAGAAATGGTTGCTAATTTATTAAAAATAAAAAACTGAAATATCACATTCACGTAAGTATTCAGAGCCTTTGCTATGACACGCGAAGTTGAGTGGTAAATTCAATTGATTGGACATGATTTGGAATGGCGCACACCTGTCTATATAAGGTCCCATAGTTGACAGTGCATCTCAGAGCAAAAACCAGGCCATGAGGTAGAAGGAATTGTCCGTAGACCTCCGAGACAGGATTGTGTCGAGGCACAGATCTGGGGAAGGGTACAAAAAATATCTGCAGTATTGAACCCCCCCAAGAACTCAGTAGCCTCCATCATTCTTAAATGGAAGAAGTTTGGAACCACCAAGACTCTTCCTAGTGCTGGCCGCCCAGCCAAACTGAGCAATAGGGGGAGAAGGGCCATCGGAGATGGGAGAACCTTTCAGAAGGACAACCATCTCTGGCCTTTATGGTAGAGTGGCTAGACGGAAGCCACTCCTCAGAAAAAAACACATGACAGTCTGCTTGGAGTTTGCCAAAAGGCACCTAAAGGACTCTCAGACCATAAGAAACAAGATTCTCTGCTCTGATGAAACCAAGATTGAACTTTTTGGCCTGAATGCCAAGCGTCACGTCTGGAGGAAACCAGGCACCGCTCATCACCTTGCCAACACCATCCCTATGGTGAAGCATGGTGGTGGCAGCATCATGCTGTGGGGATGTTTTTCAGAGACAGGGACTGGCTCAGGATCGAGGGAAAGATGAATGGAGCAAAGTACAGAGAGATCCTTAATGAAAACCTGCTCCAGAGCGCTCAGGACCTCAGACTGGGGTGAAGGTTCACCTTTCAACAGGACAACGACCCTAACCACACAGCCAAGTACAACGCAGGAGTGGCTTCAGGAGTGGCCCAGCCAGAGCCCGGAGTTGAACACGATCAAACACTGGAGAGACCTGAAAATAGCTGTGCAGCGACGCTCCCAATCCAACCTGACAGAGCTTGAGAGGATCTGCTGAGAAGAATGGGAAAAACTCCCCAAACACGTGTGCCAAGCTTGTAGCGTCATACCCAAGAAGACTTGAGGCTGTAATCGCTGCCAAAGGTCCTTCAACAAAGTACTGAGTAAAGGTCTGAATACTTATGTAAATGTGATATTGCATTTTTTTATTTGTAATAAATTAGCAATTTCTAAAAACCTGTTTTGGCTTTGTCATTATGGGGTATTGTGTGTTGATTGATGAGGGGAAAAAATGAATCTAATCCATTTCAGAATAAGGTCTGAATACTTTCTGAATGCACTGTATAAAGAGAAGATTGTCTTGTAAGAGTGTGTGAGACTGAAAAACAACCAAAGCTATATAGTTGAACATACACACACACACACACACACACACACACACACACACACACACAAACACGATCATAAATCAGTCGGGGCAGACAGATTCAGACCTCTACTCAGAAGGGAAGCTACACAGTGCTCTGTTTATCTCATTAAACATGGGAAGACTTCTCCTGTGCAGGGAGGAGAGAAAGAGATGGAGAGAGAGAGGGAGGGAGAGAGGGAGAGAGGGAGGGAGAGAGAAGACAGACCATAACGTACTGTATATATGTATGTATTTGATGTGTAGAAGTGGCTGAACTGCAAGTTTCTAATCGGAAAAGCACCTCATTCAGTCACTCATTCACAACTCATATAGAACTCGTCATGCTGTGAATAGAAACATACGAGACCTCTGGTCTCCATATCAATATTTTTGAAATTCCATAGTGAATATGTGTCATATTGATGTCGACAACAGTGGAGGGAGTATATTATGATGTCGTAAGGGTTAAAAAAGACGGTATGATTTTTCCTCCAGAAGTAGGCCAACTCATAGATCGGATAATCCTGAATTTCACTCACATTTAATCTCTCTTTATTCAAATCTAAGTGATATTATGTCAGCTACATAGTGGACAGACAAGGAGAGTAGCATCATCTGGTTGTCTCTCATAACGACTGTGTTGGATAAGCTAAGTGGTTCAGACTCAACCACAGAACAGATCGTATTTCCAATGACTTTGAACATACACTCACACTTCACTCGACACCTTTATGTGAATAAAGTCCCAGCATTTTAATTGACAAGTTTGGATTTGTGCCAGTGTTAAACTACAGAAAGACACAAATACACACACACACACACACACACACACACACACACACACACACACACACACACACACACTGTTACACAAACGAAAGTCACCGCAAGGTCTGAAGCATCTGTCATCTGAATTTGAACCCTTGTTCCCTCATCCCCTCTCCACTCCTCCATTGGCAACGACATGTCT
>NC_139665.1:19884104-19906604 GCF_951799395.1 Argentina silus | reverse complement strand
TTCACTCCTCAAGATACACCGCACCTCGACTGCTAGAGAGAGAGAGAGAGAGAGAGAGAGAGAGAGAGAGAGAGAGAGAGATAAACATTGTCAAAACGCTTATTCCAAGTATCCACATCTGAAAAAAAAACTGTGCATATCACTCCAAATCTATTGATTCTAATAAAGAGTCAATCACATTAGATGTTTAATTATGAGTTTGAAAGGGTCATTTGGTCAATATACAGTAGCAGGATATGAATTAGCCAAACCATCCTATGTGTTCATGACAGAGGAATGGGGTTTAATGATCATCATTATCCTGTCCATCTGTGTTTCCCAGAGACTGCAGCTGTGGCGGCTCTCACACACACACACACACGCACGTACGCACACACACACACACACACACACACACACAGACACACACACACACACACACACACACACACACACACACACACACACACTTGCATAAACAAACACATGGAAGTATGCAAGGATAGACACATAAGCACACAAAGCAAAGCAAGTATGCCCAAAAAACACACAAGCACATCTGGAGCATATTTCACTGGAGCCATGTCGGTGTTACAGTCAACTGCCAGATGGTTACACGTGGCCCTGCAGCAACAAACACACAAACACCCGTGAACACACACACACACACACTTACACACACACACACACACACACAATACACACTCTTTATATCACCACAGATCTCTTAAACATCTGTTATACAGTACAAATACAGTCTTCATTCTTTTTCACCCTGGAACAAAGACCCAAAGTAATTTGTCTCACAAGTACACATACACACACGCACGCACACACACACACACACACACAAACAGACCTTGAACCCAATCCATTGTCTGTCCCTTGGCCACATCACTCTGCTGTTTCCAGGTACAGAGAGCCTCTTCTTTTTGACCATTTGTGAACAGACTTCATCTCCACTACATTTCCTGTCACCTATGAAGTATTTTCTAATCAAAAAGCTGCCAAACAAAGGAAAGGATGCTGATTCTATAGCCCTGTAAACTATCATGACTTTCAGTTTACTTGCCATGGTTATAACACCCTTATGTAGGTCTTACTGTATGACATAGGACATATTGGATGTGCTACCTTGCACCAGTCTACTATGACTGCAGTGTGGCAGTCTTTCTTTAGTAACACTCCTCAAGACATCAACTGCAATGTACTGTAGACTACACTACTGATTGAGGCTGTAGCCTTCAATGCAGTCTGCATGCCACCAGTTATATTTGGTATATATGGTGCTCATAACAATATTAAAACACCTAAATAATAGTAATAATAATAATAATAATAATAATAATAATAATAATAATAATAATAATAACAAAATACTGCACGTTTGCCAATATCGGCCGATACCTACTGCTGGCCAGATAGTCAGTTCATCCTTACTACAAAGAGTATACAATAGAAGCCAGAGTAAAAGCTTGAGGTCACTATCATCAAATGCCTTTACAACATGAATTACAGGTACAAGCTAAAGGTGTACTGCATTCATTGTGAGTGGATTAAATACTTGTTTTTTACCTTGACAACAGACACACAGAGACTGTCACCCTTGGATGTTCTATCATATCTCTCTTTCTTTTGTTCTCTCTCTCTCTCTCTCTCTCTCTCTCTCTCCCTGTTATTCTCTCTTTCTTTTCTACACTCTTTCTTTTATTCCCTTCTTTCCTTCCCACACATTTGGTAAAAGGCCTCACAGCTGGCGGTGACAGATAAAGGCAGTATTGGAGAAGGCCTCTGGTTTGGCTCAATGCCTGGGTTCCCGGGGTTCAGAAGGGACTGGGTCAGTGTCTGCGGACGCAATGCAGGAAGGAGAATAGAAAGACAGCTTTTGAAAGTCATCCAGAACACACACACACACACGCACGCACACACGCACACACACGCACACACACAAAGAGACAGCCAATCAATGATGTTTACAACCACTACTGCTGCGATTTCAATCAATGATGATGAACTTCTCTATATTCGTTATCATCATAATCACCAACAAATAAACATCATAACTATAATCGGCATCATCTTTGTCATCATCATCATCATCATTATCATCATGACCATGATCATCATCATCATGCTAACAGCAAATACACCTTGTTCTGTGACCTCCATGTAACACCAAAGAAAACATCTCCTCCATGATTGTCAAAAGATATCAACATCTTTTACTTGCCTTCTAATGAGAATATATACGGTGCCAACCTGGCTCTCATTAACATTCTAAATATAGAAACGCATCCACAAACCATGTTTCTGGAGGCCTGTTGTTAGCACAGTACAGCATAGTGTTGGAAGTGCAGCTGTAGGCCTGCTCAAAGCACTATGGTACTTATGTCACTCACAGCCATACTCACTCAACAGAGTGACAGCTCAATCAGAGGATTTCTGCCTCTCAGACATGGAGGAGAGGATTTGCTGCTGTGCTGTGAAAAAAAAAAAAACTCCAAATCATTCACTGGGGTTACGGCTCAGACTGAAAACCCGCTGCATCACTCCTCCGACTGAAATAGCTGGGAACTGTGGTGAATCACATTACAATGTGAGCATCCCCAGACATGCAACGTCGTGCGTTGAGTGCATGTATACATACAGACACAGACAGACACATCAGCAGCCAGGGGTGTGTGTGTGTGTACGATTTGTTGGCATTTAGTCAATAAAGTAGCTGGCAGTGAGTTAGTAGACGGCAACAGCATATGGCTGGCACTTAAAAGACAATAGGGAACACACTGTACACCTGGAAACAAACCTGGATCGTCTGAGCCAGTCCCTGCATTCAAGAGCTAAACGTGCTTACATTGCAGGCCTGTTACAACATGGAACGTGGAATGAAGAGTTACTAAATATGTCCCTAGGCTACGATAGTCCCTCCAGATAACCACTGACCCGGACTGAGCCAAGCTTTTAACAAATGGAGACAATATTCAAAGCATGACTCATTTAAAAAATTGGGACATGTTGTTACTGGATGACTGAGCAGTGATATAAAGTTTATGAATGAAAAGAGTGCAGCACGGATATAGTGCCACTCTAATGCATACTGTCATAGCGTATTGTTCAGAAAATGCTCAATCTACATGCAGTGTTTATACCTAACAATCACAGTAAAAGTGGATACAGGTGGTTAGACCAAAACATGTTTGCTGAAACTATTCTGACTTAGTGATTATTGTTCATGAGACCTACAGTACTGTGTGTAGTGCCTAGATAGGCCTCAATTACAACATGCATTCACAAGCACACTAGCAGTCTACTTCTGTTCAATTTCATGACCTTACATTTTTGACATTCTATATCTAAAGATTACAGCTGGGACTTTGCAGGGATTTGGCTCAGAGGAGAAAGCTGATAACCGGACATAAAATTGAAACGGTACTTTTCACAATTTCACGAAGACCTCCCACAAGACCTGCTGAATATCTTGAACTGTGTAACCTGTACTATGTCCAATTTAGGAGTAAATCTGAGTCCTGAGGTTGGCTGCCATTAATTGTACACAACTTGTCCAACATGTCCAGCATTCTACCTCAAAGGGAGGTTCTAAACCCTGTTTGAAGGAGTAGAGAGCCAAAGTAGCACAAATCTACAAATAACTACAAGCCAAAGAAACACCACCAACAAATACTGGAGAGGAAATTGAGGTGCTTGGATTTCGGGTCATGGAATAATATTCACATATGCTATCTCAAAAGGTGGACATCTGAGGAGTTGGGCAACACCAAGAAAATGTAGCGAAATCACTCGGAGTGACGAGTTATCCACAGTGGAAAGTTGAAAATATCTTTTGGAACATCATAGAACTCTAGAATTTAAGAGTAACGCTTTGCAGTTTATTTGGAGATAGGAACATTGGTGGTATCACATTACATCAAAGTGAGCCGCTCCAAAACCATGTGCCTCCGGATGTGGGGATATTTCATCTCCCTTGGGTACAAAGCAACACATGAACCAGTACTAAAGGAGGAAACCAGCTGGAACCTACATTATGGCCAGTTGCACACTCTCTCAAACAAATCTAACCTGGGGAGGATGCAGTTTGACTGAAATATGAAATAATTAGTAAATACTGAAATATAAGTTAGTTTACATGTAAGTGAGTTTTTCAAGCAAATGGTTGATGTGCAGAAGATGAACTGACCCTTGATCTGTGTCTTGATGGGACATTAAACTCCAAAATCAAAGTTTCTTACTGTAGATGATTTCAGATCTCAGGGGTAGTTCACTGACAATGGGAGTCTAGTCCTACGTCATCTGGTGTGTGGATCCAGCAATACGCCTCATCCCCAAATGAGTTAATGGGAGAGATACAGTATTGTAGCGAACGGCGGGGAGAGCAGCTTGCTCTAAGCGGGTATCGAACTCACAATCTTCCGCTTACAAACCGAGCCGCTAAGGGGCCTTACACAGGGTCGTTCCAGTATACGTAATCTAATTCCCTGATGTTATTTGACTCGCACATTTTAAAAGCGGTGACAATTCCCCAACCCTTTTCCACCAGTTACACAAACACAACTGGCAGTCAGCCAGTTCAAACTGGACGGATTGAGTTTGAATTGAGAAAGTGTGCATTGCCCTCTATCCCCCAAAACAAGTCGAATGCGAGTACGTGCAAGTCAGGCCAATAGATGCGCCAATGTTGGCAAAGTTTCAAACATTTCCAACTTTCGACATTTAACAAAGTGTCTACTTTGAGATTTATAGCAGATGTTTAATTGCATGTAATGGTTCCTGTCAGAAAGTTGTTATAGTCTACCCAACCATTAAATAAGCCATTGTGCACAAGCTCATACTTTAGTCGTGGACGTATGTTGATTATTTTCGTTTTAGCGCGAGCGCTATCAATAATGTGTTGTCCATCCATACCTTCAGTTATTGATAGATCCACGCACTTACAGTCACATTAATCCAATGAGTACAGTATATCCGTACCGAGGTGGTAAAATGTCCTTGCTGCTGTCCGGTTGTAATCCACACTGTTTTTCCTTAAACTTTTTCAGGAGGCTTGTGACGGGGGAAAAGAAAAAGTAATTGCAAGACTTTTCATGTCCAACTTCTTTCTCCACCCCTAGCCGTTGTAAAAAGTTCTCTCTCTCTCTCTCTCTCTCTCTCTCTCTCTCTCTCTCTCTCTCTCTCTCTCTCTCTCTCTCTCTCTCTCTCTCTCTCTCTCTCTCTCTCTCTCTCTCTCTCTCTCTCTCTCTCTCTCTCTCTCTCTCTCTCTCTCTCTCTCTCTCTCTCTCTCTCTCTCTCTCTCTCTCTCTCTCTCTCTCTCTCTCTCTCTCTCTCTCTCTCTCTCTCTCTCTCTCTCTCTCTCTCTCTCTCTCTCTCTCTCTCTCTCTCTCTCTCCGGGAGATCCTGCAGTTAAGCTTGTAGTGACATCACCTGGTCCAGCTCTGGAAAATGAGCCTAGGGGCGTCTCTCCCCCTCCCTCCATCCCTCTTTAAACTCCCTCCTGCTCCTTCTCTCTCCTTCGTCTCTCACACGCAGTTACATTCGTTTTATTGCTGTGGGAGGATAGAGGACTTTGCTCTAGTTTTGCCAGTCGGGGTCGGTGTCCGGTCACCGGGACGGCGGATAAATCGCGTACTCAAATGATGTCTGTAATGGACATGTGTTTTCAGCACGACCGATTATTGTTGGATTACTGTTGTATAGCCTACTGTGAATACATATAAATATACCCTTCCAACCCGATCATAAAGGACGTCATTAATAGTCAATCAACTATCTGGCGGATAGAGCTATCTGGATGGGACCTCGTTGACACTTCGGGCAGACATCCTCAGGGACTGGATGTCACACTGTTTGGGGAACATCTGGACTGATGTTTGTGTGTGTGTGCGTGTGCGTGCGTGCGTGCGTGCGTGCGTGCCTGATCCAGCCTGTCAGTCTGTCAATGTCATCGATCATCAGAGAGCAGAACAATCTGTTTGTACATTTAATGAAGGACTGTTTTCCAACGGAACAGTGTGTTGTTCTATTTTCTCCAAAAACAAAGTTTGGAGATTTAGACAAAAACAAAAGAGAGAGAGAGAGAAAGAAATTAGAACAGAGATGCAATTACATTGGAGAGTATCATGGATGAGAGGAGGCTTCTCCAGAACTCTCCCGAGACAAACAAGGAACTGATTATTTTCTTCCAACTAATCCCGATGTTTCCATAATTGTCAGGGAATAATTATTGCTGCCAACCTGACAGACACAGTCATAAATGCACAAACAAACAAAATAAAACAATAAAACAAAATAAAAGGCTGAAGGCATAGATGTAGTCATAAAAGCATGCTTTGGAGCTAGGAATGGATTGCAGTTCAAGTGTTCCCGGCTCAAACTGTGTTTCGCTGCCACTGTGGTTATTAAATGATATGACGTAGAAGACAAGCCTTCTGATCCAGTTCCAATCCAACCCAATCAAAGTTTTTACGGTCATCTGGACTGCGTTTTGATATGAGAGATGAAATGTGTGTGTGTGTGTGTGTATGTGTATCAGAGAGATGGTGCAGAGTGCGTGGGTTTGACCATCTTCTAAAGCACAGGTATTTCACAAAGTAGGATCAATGAATCAGCACCCTAAAGGTCAGATATTCTGAAACAGTTCCATACTTCCTGATTCAAGGAACGATTTATGATACAATAACCCATATTCAACTTCGCTTGCACCTGCATATAAATGCTGTTGTGCATCATACAAGTTTGGCAAGTTTTGTTGACAACAAATGTTGAGTAATCAGAAAGAAAGCTCCAGCCAAGTAGCAACACAAAATGTCCGTCTTCAATTTGCTGCACTCACGCAGATATAATCAAGTGACTGAAATAGGCAATCAAGCTTCATTAGTGTACCCCAGAGTAATTCTCTGGAAGTTTCTGATGTGTCTTGATGTTCAAACAGAACAGCAGGGGACATCGGTGTGGCGGTAAGCAGATGTGTCTGCGTGTAAGTGGTGGGGGAAGGAGAGGCGGGCGGGGTAGGGGCAGGGCGGGGCGGAGGGGGGGGGGGGGGGGGGGGTCAATAAGTTCACTCTAGGATTGATCTCAGTTGAGCGGGCGACGTGAAGTAGAGATCACAAAAAGGACCGTTTATTAAATGAGGTATGGTTTCCATTAGTTTCCATAGAAACATTTGTTAATCTTTCAGGTATTACTTTCAGTTTTTCTTTGTTAAAAACATAACACATACCAAAACAAAAACAAAAAGGGCACCGGAAGTGCTGCAGCCTAGGAGACAGGTGTCCAATCTTCTCAGGACCCTCTTAATCACTACACCTCATAAACAGCTACAGCTAACAGCTTACAGCTACAGCTACAGCTACAGCTACAGCTACAGCTACAGCTACAGCTACAGCTACAGCTACAGCTACAGCTACAGCTACAGCTACAGCTACAGCTACAGCTACAGCTAACTGCTCTCACCCAACCGGCTGCTCAAGGATCCTCCATGCCTCTCGACTGCATCTCCCCCTGTGAATGGCTGCACTGAAACACAAATACAAGGGGTTTAAATCCACACGTCCACTGGTCAATTATCCAATCAGAGTACAATTACATGCACATTAGTCACACCTGCTGACACTTGCTTTGAGCGTCTGGGCGCCCATGGCAGTGGCAGAAGTGTCCTCTAGGGGGCACTCTAAGACAGGCCACTACCAGAAACAAAGACTTCAGATTTGGGCTGGTAGGCTGGGGGGTTTCAGCTACAGGTATGTGTGTGTGTGTGTGTGTGTGTGTGTGTGTGTGTGTGTGTGTGTGTGTGTGTGTGTGTGTGTGTGTGTGTGTGTGTGTGTGTGTATGTGTGTGTGTCAGAGGAGAGGTTGGGCTGAACCATGTCCCTCAAGGCCTAACAATACCAAATATTAGTTTAAAGGTGGATTCGTTTAAAGGTGCACTGCAGCATTTGGCTTCGGCCGTCTCACTCTCACACTCACCCCCTCTTTCTCTAATTCTCTCTCTCCATGTATGTGTGTCAGCGGAGGTATTAAGGAGTCGATGGGCACCTCACTCTCTTCCTCCTCCTCTTCTCTCACTCTCTCTCTCTCTCTCTCTCTATTCACACTCTCTCCTCCCGTCCATCCCCCTTCTCCCTCAGTGGCTGTGTGAGGCGTAGGGAGTGGATGGGTCTTGGCAGTGTCTTTATTGGCTCTGTTATTTCCACTGCATGGTCCTCTGCTCTCCTAAGAGTATGAGGGATGGGGCGGCGAGGGAGCAGCAGTGGAGGGAAAAGAAAGAGGAGGGGTGGGAAGGAGAGAAAGAGGAGGGGTGAGAAGGAGAGAAAGAGGAGGGGTGGGAAGGAGAGAAAGAGGAGGGGTGGGAAGGAGAGAAAGAGGAGGGGTGAGAAGGAGAGAAAGAGGAGGGGTGGGAAGGAGAGAAAGAGGAGGGGTGAGAAGGAGAGCGGGAGAGAAGGTGGGAGGAGGGAGTTTGGAAAGAGAGAGGAGTAAAGACGAGAGAGAGAGAGAGAGAGAGAGAGAGAGAGAGAGAGAGAGAGAGAGAGAGAGAGAGACTGATGGTTTCGATGCCCCTGGTGGGTTAAATTAGCTGATCTTAAGGACACAATGAGCAACCCAACACACACACACGCGCACACACACACACACACACACGGGGGGGGGGATTTGTAGGACACAGTCAGTGCCCTCAGCTAGACTCACATCTTCCATGTTGAGACCCACAAGAGGATTCCATTTCAAGGCTGAGCGCAGATATAAATCAATGAGTAAGGCAACACGGACACACACTTAGAGATGAGCAATCATGCGTCCGTCCCCCTCCCACACACACACACACACACACACCACACACACACACACACACACACACATACACACACACACATACTATGCTCATACAAGTACTCCAGTATGACAGAACATTTCCAAGATGCCCTAAATACTGGTAAATTAAATGAATCCTAGACATCAGTCCAGTACTTCCAGCTCTCTCTTTCCCCTCTCTCCCTCTCTCCCTCCCTCTCTCTCTGTGTGTGTGTGTGCGTGTGTGTGTGTGTGTGTGTGTGTGTGTGTGCACGTGTGCGTGTGCGTGTGCGTGTACAACTGGCCTCAGTTCGCTGGGCTGCGTTATTGTAGCACTCTGGCAGTATGTCAGTCTAACTGCCAAACACTGAGCTGAGATATTACCAACTAC
Organism: Argentina silus; assembly: GCF_951799395.1. NCBI lineage: Eukaryota > Metazoa > Chordata > Actinopteri > Argentiniformes > Argentinidae > Argentina > Argentina silus. The sequence goes on along the minus strand of NC_139665.1, from coordinate 19,897,436 downwards.
AGCACCAGAGAATCACAGACTCCACACTCGGGGGGCCACACAGGGTCACAGCTCATAGGCTAAAGCAGCATTCATGAATATCTGCAGTCAAAGACGGGTGAGAGAGAGGAAATGGTGGAAAGACTAAATTACATAGTTACATTAGGTGAAGAAGAACGGGGGCGTGCAGGGAGAGAGAGAGAGACAAACAGAGAGAGAGAGAAAGAGACATAGAGAGACAGACAGACAGACAGACAGACAGACAGACAGACAAAGACAGAGAGAGACTGACAGGCAGAGACAGCCTGCAGACAGTTAGACTGCCACATCCAGGCCTGACTAAGGATGTATGCCTATGTGGCCAACTGACACATATCCAACGGCACACTTTTTTTCTTTGCTCATTCTTTCCATCCAGAGGAGAAGAGGGGAGGGGGCAGTGAAGGGGGGAGGGGGAAAAGTGGAATATGCTGACACAGGCTAATGAAACAACAGACAGGCACGTACAGTAGAAGCAACAGTAGATTTCCACTGGGGTCTCGAACAGTCATTGATTTGAGGTCACATGACCTTCAGGCTTATATTCCAAATGGCTCTATGGGAAAATACTGTATAGCTGCTCTCTCAGCTTTTACATGTTTTCCGAACAGAGTTTTCCAAACATGGACCGCAACTCTGACTCGGACATGAATCTCTGGATCACCGTGCCAAATGCATTTTCTACAAGAAATGTGAAACAGACATCATTCCCTTTCAACGTTATTCCCATCACTTCTTCTTATTTTATTTTTTCACGAGTGAGTGAGAAGTACAGGATTTGTAGAATGAGTAGTTTCACAACCCTCCACCAAAACACAAGCATTGCTGTATAGTGTGTTTATTTCCTCCACTGCCATTCCCTCTGTGTTAGTGTGAGTTTGTATGCCATTGCTCTTCTCTCTCTCTCTCTCTTTCTCTCTCTCTCTCTCTCTCTCTCTCTCTCTCTCTCTCTCTCTCTCTCACATCTGTTTTCTCCCATGCCTCAGTTCCATCACTCCACCCCCTCTCTGTCACTTTTTCAATCACTTCCACCTCAGCATTCTGTTAGATGGTTCATGTCAGGAGTAGAGTGGATGTAGGCAGACATATAGCACTGAGATTTCCACTGACATTCTCATATCGAGTGTGTGTGTGTGTGTGTGTGTGTGTGTGTGTGTGTGTGTGTGTGTGTGTGTGTGTGTGTGTGTGTGTGTGTGTACGTGTGTGTGTGTGTGTATTCTGTGCTGATGCTGTAACATCCTCTCCTGATGTTATCGGTGCATACCTGCATGGTCGCTAGTCCAAGCTGACATATTTCCTCCTGAACTCATACTAACCCTAAATAAACACTGGGGCCAGTCAAAAAACATATTGCTCTGATGGACATGGCCTGTCCAGACTTCTCTCTACTCTACTCTATTCTCTCTCTTTCTCAGGAATGCCACTGGGAATATTAGTTGTAGAGTTGGAAAAAATGGGCTAATAATCGCTGTTTTGAGGGCAGATAGGGGCCATGCTAGTTCCAATCTAATTTCACACCCCGCTTTCTCATTCCTGTTCTTTATTCAGCACTCTCTCTTCTCTGCTTTCACATCCTTTCCCTTCTTTTGTTATCCATCTCTCTCTCTCTCTCTCTCTCTCTCTCTCTCTCTCTCTCTCTCTCTCTCTCTCTCTCTCTCTCTCTCTCTCTCTTTCTCTCTCTCTCTCTGTCACTGACTGGAAACGTGGCACGGTTCAAAGACATGTGGTGCTGTAATAATGCAATGAGCAGCATCGAAGACAGAATACAGTTGTTTGTTGGGGGGGGGGCTTAAACAACTGAATGGACACTTTTCATTTGTTATACATGTATTTGATACTGTTTGTTTTTGTTGATTGTCAGATTAGTAGTGAATAAAGAGATCTTAAAAGTCTCTCTCTCACACACTTACACACTTACACAAGCACAAGCACACACACACACACACACACACACACACACGCACACACACACACACACACACACACACACACACACACACACACAAGAAAGTTTCAAAGTTTCAGAGTAAAGAAAGTTTGGGAAAATTCAGGAGTTTAACTTGCAAATGAGGAGACGTGACATACAGTGATGCTTGAAAGTTTGTGAACCCCACAGGGATGGTCATTATTTTTGTATAAAATCTTAAAATGAACTTATAAAATCTTTATCTAAACCCCAATTCGTAATAAAGACATTCCAAATGAAGGAAACTCAGATTTCATGTGTGCAAAAATATGTGAACCTCTTCAGTCAATAGCTTGTGGCACCTCCATTAGCAGCGATAACTTGGAGTAAATGTCTCATATCAGTCTCTGCCTCTCTGTTTTGAGGGATTTTTGCCCACTCCTCTTTACAGAACTTAGTCAATTGACTAAGATTTGAGGGGTGTTTGGCATGGACTGCCCGCTTCAGGTCCTGCCACAGCATCTCGATTGGATTTAGGTCAGAACTTTACTTTGACTTGGCCAATCCAAAACACAAATCTTGTTTCTCCTGAGCCATTTTTTTGTAGATTTGCTTGAATGCTTTGGGTCGTTGTCCCAAAGCATAGACCCATTTTCAGCCCAGCTTTAGCTCCTTGACTGATGGCTTGACGTTCTGTTCAAGAATCTCCTAGTATACCTCAGAATTCATGGTTCCCTTCATGATGTGGAGTCATCCAGGTCCAGAGGAGGAAAAGCAGCCCCAGATTTTGACATTCCCACCACCATGCTTGACTGTTGGAATAAGGTTCTTTAGGTGGTAGGCAGTGTTGGGTTTTCACCAAACATAGTGGTTTTGACCCTCCCATGAATGCCATTTCGATTCAGTGTTTTTCTTATTGTTGAAGCATGCACAGTTACCTGAGATGCAGCAAGGGAGGTCTGCAAATCTCTAGATGTTATGTTTGTGTTGGCTATTACCTGATTTATTATTTTTCTTATGGCTCTTGGGGATATTTTGGAAGTGCGTCCACTTCTAGGTCGAGTTGCTGTCATGTTAAATGCTCTCCTTTTGTAAAGTATATGCCTCACAGTGGACTGATGGAGCTCAAGTCTTGTTGAGATGATTGTATATAGCCTTCCCCAGACTGTGCTCTCACCACCCTCTTCCTGATGTCCTCTGAGCTCTCCTTTCCTCTTGGCATGGTGTGTTATCCATTCACCTGTATGGGTAACACAAAACTGACAAGGTTTCTTATCTCTATTTATCAGAGTCCTGCCCAAACTCTTTCCTTAAGATCTCTCCTTTGATTGGTTCATTTGGTACCCAATTATTTACCCACCTGACTTACCTACTTGATTTAACCAATGCAACTTGGAGTTCACTTATTTTTGCACCCGCACTAATTTCTTTATAATTTAGTTTTTCTACTACACGCATGATTTCCTCTAAACCAACATATGGAATTAGTAAACATAAACCTGTTATGTCAGATAAAAAAGACTGGTTATGATTAAATAAATATTTCATGGTAAAAACTAAAATGTATGTATATGTATGTATAATTGCATAAGGGGTTCACATACTTTCAAGCAGCACTGTATAATTTAGAAATCAGATCTATACTTCACCCATTCCATCGATCCAGCCTTGTCACCCAGACATAGAGAGTGAACCAACTACCGTGCTCTAAGTTTGCTCTCCACATAAATCGACTCTGTGGCCAAGCTGGGTCACGATGTATCTGGGCTGCGATTGGCTGGTTAGATTGGGCGATTTGTTCGGCATTTGGACACAGAGTGCTGTTTATACTGTGTTTATATAAGTACTGTATGCAGACGGATTTGGTGGCTCCAGCTATCTGATTTCAACGTGTGTGGCTGAGACAATGGCAGTGAATCAATGTACCCCTCTCTCCAGCCCGGAATATCTATTTACAATTGAATGAGCATGCCTGGCGGACATCCTGAAGAAGTCGCACCTCGCCTCTAGTCAATTCCTTTGCTATTGTAGTATACGCCAACCAGGTCTCATACTTATGTCCTATTGTCAGGGTGATATTTAAGGAGAAGGACAGCGATATGTCCTTTGAGTTAATTGGGTTAAGCTCATGGCCATCGGTCTCCTATGTTGTCTTTGACACACATTAAATGTATGGTTAAACGTACAGTCATATGTTACTTTGAAACTTTTAAATTGGCTAATTTGTTGATACTCTATTCTCATTATTCCTATGTGTATTAATGTGATGTTGTGTGCTAGATAAACGTTCTGTTAAATCAGTACAACATAATCGTGATCAGGTTCTCACATTTAATGACTAATGTTCACATGCATCATTAACGAACAGTTGAGTCATCAGCTTCAGATGTTGGTTTGAGCGTAAATTCCTTGTGATTTATCTTAACTTGAGGGGATGGTAAAGTAGCATGTTGGGTATTCTTAATGGAATCTAGGATCCGATATGATTGAGTGTCTGTCAAACAGGGATGAGCAAAGCATTATCAATCACTATTAACCATGAAATATCTTTTGGAGTCAGATATAACGTAATGTCAATTTGTGTTAGTCTGTCAAGTGACCACTTGTGTTGAGTTTGCTTCATGATGTCCATAACCGTTTGAAGTTGTTCTTGGGAATAAATGTATGTCTTATTCTTAACCCGTCCTCTATTCTTCAGTGTTATTATTTCCAGTTCTTCATATGTAGCCGTCCATAGCGTAGGAATGGTCCTAACATGAACCCATGGTTCTGAAATGTGGAGGTGGGACCTAGCTAGATCTTTTTGGTAGCTAAAGCCTGAGTCACGGTTCGAGAAATAATTTGTCACAAGCAATGTTTGGGAACCAGTGATAAACAGTATACCACTGAAGAGGAATTCAAATGAACCAACTATTTGCTGGCTCTCGTACGGTAGGTAGGTGAAATTTGGCACAGCAGCAGGGCAATCTATTATTCCCATGATGTCCACTACCTATCTGAAGTTAGGAGCCTGCAGCACGTTCGATTTGAACAAAGTTGCTGTCGCTCTCTACCAACAATATATCAATGTCTCCACAGGGGAGCTTACATCCGTACACTCCTCTATCTAAGGTTCAAGTATCCATCAAGATAGAAGAATATATCGATTCATTGTAGATGTGCAACGGAGCCAAGCTGCTATGAAAGGATTCACCCTCCACATTTTCTTTCTCCTCTCTCCTCTATCCTCAAGGACTTGGGAAGTGTTTTTGTCGGTTCAGGGTCTTGGCTGGCCAACTGAACATTAAGACTTGGCCCAAGGTCGGATGTTGACGCTGTCTGCTAATTGCCTGGGGGCTGCATGGGCGTTCAGTCGGCTTGAAATAAAAAAAAATAAAAAATAAAAATGGCACTTTAAGAAATTACAAAGACGCACCTGGAATCCATATCGCTGCTTAGGCTGCCAGAGTCATCACATTCTTTTTATCAGGCCAGTGTTAGATAGAAGCACGCGCATTCACTCATTTATACACTCGCACTTGGACACACACACACACACACATACACACACACACACACACACACACACACACACACACACACACACACACACACACACACACACACACACGTATGAATGCGCTTTATAAGATAATAAAGAGCAGAACTAACTCACGAGGTCAGTCTAATGCAATATTGAACAAACATGCAACAGTGAACACTATGTTTGATTGGCAACAATCTAAATGTACATCCTTGTAGTTCAATCTCAGTATTACATACAGTACCTGCAACCTGATTTGCAGGATTGAATGGAATACGTTTAAAGTTACTTTTAACGTATTCCATTCAATCCTGCGAATCAGGTTGCAGATACTGTATGTAATATTGAGATTGAACTACAAGGATGTACTACAACAGTGAAGTACTTGAATTGGATTGAATGGTTTCAGCTCAAATAAAAAATGTAAAGTTTAAACTATCAAGTTGAGAACTCATTTGAGCCAAAATCAATCAATCCAACTCAAGTACTTTACTGTTAATACACATAATATGCAGTTGCTCATCAAACAAGCTCGTCTCATGGTTGGTGGATTTTAGGTGTTTCAGAAGAGCTTAATCATACTTTACATCGCAGGGAAATTACAAATCAGGTAAAGGTCTGAGGCTTTTAGCTTAATCGAAATGTCCGCCAGGTAAACGAACCGAACCCAGAGTTTAGAATAGTTTTGACAGCAAGCCGTGGCAGACTTAATGAAAGACTTATCTCATTAACATACGGATCAGACAGTAGCCTTGCTGTGTCTCTGCATGTCTGCGCAACAATCAGCCTCAATTATGACTAAGAGGACTTCCTGCAAATAAAACAATGGGTAGCGTCATTGGATGATTTATGCTGCTGCACTCATTAAAACCGGATTTGCTAGCATGTTAGTGCTAACGTTGCCGAATGCTAACATCCTAGCATTCCAGTCTAAGTAGAGCTAATGCTGCCCCTTAACCATTCATTTGATCCACAGTTAGTTCCCCCAGTGGTTAATGTCCGGATTCGGGGGGGGGGGGGGGGATGGTAATCCTATAGACGTGTGCCTAAAGGCAGCTTCTACCCTGAGAGTCACAGACAGGAGCAAAGCAGTATGCTCCAATGCCCTATGGTGCTAAGTCTAGAGGTAGCCACTCGACGCAGGAGATGTTGCCTTTCATTTAATTTCAGCCCCTGTCTGATTTGTGGGCACACATCTTCTCTCTCTCTCTCTCTCTCTCTCTCTCTCTCTCTCTCTCTCTCACTCTCTCTCTCTCTCTCTCTCTCTCTCTCTCACTTTGTATGCACTGTCGACTCTCTCAATTAGTTTAGATTAGCGAGGCCCCGCGGCCCACAAGCTAGCCTTAGCCCAGCTGTCTGTAGTGAAGTGTGTGTTGGAGGAATATATTAACAGTACATGGGTGGAACAGCTACCACAGGGAAATGGAGGCCAAACCACAGGGAGGAAACACACAAACACACATGGACATGTGCATCGTTAAGTATCAAAGAGCACACACTTAACACACACATCCTCTCCCTCTCCTGATCATTGAGTAAACCCAGAGGGGTGGATTTAACCTGTTTGTCCCTGTGGAGACGATCTGCTCCACAGCACAGGAGATCAATGATCCACCCCATTGAGAAGGAGGAGAGAGGGAGGGAAAGAGGGAACCTTTGTTCCACATCAAATCTCAGGATCATTGATTCCCTCCCAGGAACCTATACCATCGATCCACCCTTAAGTAGTTGTCTTTGCTGTTGCTTACAGGAGCCAACACCGCAGTGATGTGGTGGTCTTGATTTCTTCCGACACACACACACACACACACACACGCACACACGCTATGGGGGGCCCTTATTATAGATCACATACAGTGCGTTTGAGGATCCCCGTCTGTATGTGTGTGTGTGTGTGTGTGTGTGTGTGTGTGTGTGTGTGTGTGTGTGTGTGTGGGTGTGTGTGTGTGTGTGTGTGTGTGTGTGTGAGTGTGAGAGTGTGTGTGTGTGTTTATGTCTATCAGGGGCCATGCTCTAGAGGGGCTTCTGATTCTAGGCCCTGTGATCTCAGTGTGTAATTCCAAACAAGCTAAACATGAGTGGAGAGAGAGGGCGGGGGTGTGGGGGGGGGGGGGGGGGGGGGCCCTTGGACATTGATTGTGTCTCAGCAGAGGGTAGAATCTGTTCCTCTTTCATTATGAACCAAATAGTGGATCACCCTCTTTTAGTAGACACACACACAAACACACACACACACACACACACACACACACACACACACACACACACACACACACACCAACGCTCTATGATGGAGCCTGTGTTTTGGGAGCAGCTGTTTGTGTGTCTCCAAGTTGCCAGTGTGAATTAGTGAGACTGCAGCACTGCCTTCTCTAAATGTTTCATGATGTTTACCAGGCTGTTTGTACTGACTTGAGATCAAGGCAACCCACTCCCTCTGAGACGGAGCGGGGGAGAGGGACTCTCCTGGAGGGGTGGGGTTGCATGGGGTAGGGTGAAGGAATGAAAGAGAGATGGGTGGATGGATGGATGTTAGAGCAAAAAGCTGAGGAGAGAGAGAGAGAACAAGAGAGACCCAGCGATAGACAGAGAGAATGAAGTGACAGAATAGTTTGTATGTTGTTATAGAAGCAAGCGACTGCATACGTTTGGGTGAATGAACGAATGAATGAATGAATGACTGAATGATTATATGAATGGATGAAACAAGGATCCACAACATCCTCATTCAACAGCAGTGTGTGGCATCTACAGGACTGATACAGGTAGCCATCTTGTGCCAGTGACTGTGCCTCCATGTTGGAGATACAGAAGATCATGGACACCACTGTAAGGGCTTCACAAACAGAGACCAGGTAGGGTCTCCCATTAAATAACCACAAACAATAATAAAAAAAAAAAAGACATTGGCATTCCACAGCATAGCACCCTCTCCTTCCCTCCCTCCCTCCCTCCCTCCCTCCCTCCCTCCATTTTAAACTGCGGTCTCAACTCATTTTCCTCCCCCCCTCTCTTCTTTTATTCCTCCCTCTCTCCTTCTCTCTTCCCTCGTCGGCGTTTAAGGCGATAATTGACATTCTCAGACAAGATCAGTGGTGACCTGGAAGAGAGCGAGGGAACGTTTAGGCGGTCGCACGGCTCACAATGCCCCCGTTGTTCTGCTGGTAATTACACCAGGGGCAGAGAGATCAGCGGCGCTTATTGAATTCATATCAAATGAAATTTGAAAAAGCGGCGGCCGCAGCACCACTGTCCTCCCACTGTTCATTTTCAGCCCAAACTCTCCTAATTCACTTACTTATTCTCTCATATCTACCCCTTTCTCACTTTCTTTTTCACCAACACTCTCTCGCTCGCACTCTCGGAAGTCTATGTTTCTCTCTTTATCTCTCTCTCTCTCTCTCTCTCGCTTTTTTTTCTCTCTGTTTCATCCTCGCTCTCTCTCCTTCTCTTCTTCTCTCCGTCTGCTTCCTTCTCGTTATCAAATTCTCTTGAGCGCTCTCTTGCTATTCTTTTATCTCTCTATATTCTCTGACTTTTCTTCCTCTCACAAGTCTGTTTTCTTCTCTAATCTAATTCTCGAGTGCTTGTTCTCTCCCTCCATCTTATTTCCTTTTTTCCCATCTCTCATCCCTCTCACTCTTTTTATTTTACTTCTTTTTTTGATTTCTTTGTTTCACTCTTATTTTTATTTAATATTTCCCTTTATCGCACGACCCTCTACTTATCCCACTATCAAAACACACTCTGTCCATCTCTATAAAACAATTTGGTAGCTGGTGATGCTTTTTAGTTGCAGTATCAAAGTTTGATCTGAAAACCTGAACAAAATGTCATCCATCTTGTTCATACTGCATTGCTGATATGCCAAATTCTATAAATACACATTATACGATTCTGATTTTATCTTGCACCATGCAATTGCATGTGTATTTATATAATTCCCTCTCATCACCACTTGGGGGCGATACATTCACATAGTTTGAATAGTTTATGTGTCTGAATGCAGCCTGTGGCGTGCTACACACACACACACACACACACACACACACACACACACACACACACACACACACACACACACACACACACAGACACACACACACACACACAAACACAAACACACACACACACACACACACACACACACACACACTCTCTCTCTCTGGACCTCTGCTCTGTCACATGGACTCCCTCCTATCCTTCTTCCTCTCCCTCCCTCCCTCCCTCCCTCCCTCCCTCCTTCCTAAATCAGCCGCGATAAAAACAGATGCCGGATTGAAATGTCACGAGCGTATCTCAAACTGCCAGAATATTAACCTGTTCACCTGAGGTACCTCGCTACCCTAGGGGGGTTACCGGGACGAGGTAGGGTGAGGTGAGAGGGAGAGCAGGAGGAAGGGAGGGAGAGCGGGAGAGTTGAATGATCAGTGAAAGGGCTAGGGGGGAGACGAGATAGGTGGAGGGGTGAGGGAGAGGGTGGGTGGGTGGGTGGGTGGGTGGTCGGCGATGGTGGAGAGATTGGGGATGAACTCCTATTGACTAAGAGCAGAGAGCAGGAAGATATGCACGTATCTGGGGAATAAAACATGTATATAGAAGCAAACAATGGAGAGGAGACTCAACAGGGCCAAACTAGTACCAAGGGCAGAGAGAGAGTACTGTATACGAGAGAGGGAGAGGTAGAGGGAGAGGGAGGGAGAGAGGGAGAGAGAGGGAGAGGTAGAGGGAGAGGGAGGGAGAGAGGGAGAGGTAGAGGGAGAGGGAGAGAGAGAGGGAGAGAGAGAGAGAGTACTGTATAAGAGAGAGGAAGAGGGAGGGAGAGAGAGAGAGAGGGAGAGGTAGAGGGAGAGGGAGGGAGAGAGAGAGAGTACTGTATAAGAGAGAGGGAGAGGTAGAGGTAGAGGGAGAGAGAGAGAGAGAGGGAGAGAGAGAGAGAGAGGGAGAGAGAGAGGGAGAGAGAGAGAGAGTACTGTATAAGAGAGAGGGAAAGGTAGAGGGAGAGGGAGAGGGAGAGAGAGAGAGAGAGAGAGAGAAATAATATACAGGCATCCAAAGGAGATGGAAGAAGGTGTTGGTAGGGAAAGACGGATGGGGAGACGATGACGACATGCGATAAATAGATGGAGGGGAGAGAGAGAAAGGGTGGAACACAGAGAAGAAAAGGAGGGAAAGGGGGATAAAGAGACGGAGACATATAGAAAGAAGAGAATAGAAAAGTAGAGTACTTCTATTGTAGATAATATATTCATGAATACAAGGTACTAGGGAGCCTAAAGATGATCGAGATTGTGCCAGACAGAAGACACAAGAGATGAGGAGGATAGAGAAAGACAATAAGAGAGTTTCAGAGGGATTTCTCAAAGTATATATAAAGAGAGAAAGAGATAGAGTTAGAGAGAGAGAGAGAGAGAGAGAGAGAGAGAGAGAGAGAGAGTTAGAGAGAGAGTTAGAGAGAGAGAGAGAGAGACAGAGAGAGAGAGAGAGAGAGAGAATGTGTGTGTGTGAGAGAGAGAGAGAGAGAGAGAGAGAGAGAGAGAGAGAGAGAGAGAGTTAGAGAGAGAGAGAGAGTTAGAGAGAGAGAGAGAGAGAGAGAGAGAGAGTTAGAGAGAGAGAGAGAGAGAGAGAGTTAGAGAGAGAGAGAGAGAGAGAGAGAGTGTTAGGAGTAGGCTCGCTCAGTGCTATGATTTGTATGGAATCTCAGAGGGTGCGATTTGGTTGATAATAGGCAGATAAAGCAGCCGTCTGCTGTCATAAATCTTTCATTGTTCCTCTCATCTTCTCTGTTTCTTTCTCATCTCCGCCGTAGCCGCCTCATCGGCCTTCAGCCTCACAATACAGCTATCACAGTTGGAATAGACCAGCCACGCATTTTTAAAAAGGCACCATCAAAGTCCCACTGCGGCTCCAAAATAAAACAACAGAATATCTACACTGCAAACCTAGTGTAAGATGGACAGAGTAGAGGACCTGGTAGGGAAAGTTGATCCTGATCCAAGTGTAGACAAGGAAGCAGTGATTTAACAGCCTTGAGGTGTAGTTTCCTGCGTATCGAAAAAGCTTCTGTGGAAAAAAACATTCAACCTCCACTTCACTCGATTCTCTCCATCCTCACTTCCCTCCCACTCTCCCAACGCCCCCTAACCCTATCTCGCGTGAAGGCCACATCACCTCCTCCGCCTGCCCCCTAACCCTATCTCGCGTGAAGGCCACATCACCTCCTCCGCCTGCCCCCTCACCGTATCTCGCGTGAAGGCCACATCACCTCCTCCGCCTGTCTCCTCTATGTGAGTCTCGTCTCTGCAACGGTGACATGGTCATAAATCACGCGGTGAGTGGGTCTTGTTTATGTTGGGGGTGTGTGCAGGCCGTATGTAAGCACCCAGGCCATGATGAATTAGCTGCCCTAAATAGTCACTCCTGAGTGACACCGGAGGTAGCGTTAGCTGCTACACTAACTTGGCCAACCAGCCGCCAACGTATGGGCGAGTCAAAGAGGAAGCGACAGAGAGATGAAGAGTGTGTGGGAGGAAGGGAGGAGGGGTTCAAAAAAGGAGATGATGAGAAGAGTTAAAATTATGCAAATTAAGAAAAGGCATGGTGGTGGAAAGGAATGGTGGAGTAGCCGCTAGCCATTGCTGCCCTTCAGCAGACAAGTGATGCACACAGCCCCCAAAGACAGACGACAAGACGTGCAATTGCTCCCTGTCAGGAGGCCAGATAGCGGAAAGAGATAGACAGTGAGAGAGAGAGAGAGAGAGAGAGAGAGAGAGAGAGAGAGAGAGAGAGAGAGAGACAGAGACAGAGACAGAGACAGAGAGACAGACCAGGGACCAGAGACCAGAGACCAGAGACCAGAGACCAGAGACCAGAGACCAGAAACCAGAGACAGAGACCAGAGTCAGAGTCAGAGTCAGAGAACAGAGTCTGAGACCAGAGACAGAGACAGAGACAGAGACAGAGACAGAGACCAGAGTCAAAGTCAGAGATAGAGACAGAGACAGAGACAGAGACAGAGACAGAGACCAGAGTCAAAGTCAGAGATAGAGACAGAGACAGAGACAGAGACAGAGACAGAGACAGAGACAGAGACAGAGAGACAGACCAGGGACCAGAGACCAGAGACCAGAGACCAGAGACCAGAGACCAGAGACCAGAGACCAGAAACCAGAGACAGAGACCAGAGTCAGAGTCAGAGTCAGAGAACAGAGTCTGAGACCAGAGACAGAGACAGAGACAGAGACAGAGACAGAGACCAGAGTCAAAGTCAGAGATAGAGACAGAGACAGAGACAGAGACAGAGACAGAGACAGAGACCAGAGTCAAAGTCAGAGATAGAGACAGAGACAGAGACAGAGACAGAGACAGAGACAGAGATAGAGATAGAGAGAGAGACAGAGACAGAGACCAGAGTCAAAGTCAGAGATAGAGACAGAGACAGAGACAGAGACAGAGACAGAGACAGAGACAGAGACCAGAGTCAAAGTCAGAGATAGAGACAGAGACAGAGACAGAGACAGAGACAGAGACAGAGACCAGAGACAGAGACCAGAGACCGAGACCAGAGACCAGAGGCCAGAGACAGAGACCGAGACAGAGACCAGAGACCAGAGGCACAGGCAGAGACAGAAATGAAGGGAGGTAGTGGATGGGGAATGAGAAAGTGGGAGGGAGTGACTAAGGGAAGGTGAGTAAAAAGGAAGGAAGGTGCGTGGAAAGAAACCTGAGAATGGAGGATAAGAAGAGGGGTAAAGACAAATGGAAGTGGAAGGGGTTTTAAGGGGAAGAGGAGGAGAGAGAGTGAGAGGGAAGGAGAGATAATGGATTCAGAGTGTGGGGATATAAATAAACTTTGTTGTCTCTTCATGCGTAATGTTTTTATTCA
>NC_139665.1:19831604-19881604 GCF_951799395.1 Argentina silus | reverse complement strand
TGATGTGTGTTAATATGTTGTGCCTGTGTTCACATGTATGAGCTTGCCTCTATAGGAATCACTTGTGTGTGTGTGTGTGTGTGTGTGTGTGTGTGTCTATGTATGTGTGTGTGTATGTGTGTGAGAGTTTGTGTGTGTTTGTTTGTCTGTGCGCTTGTGCACGTGTTCTATGGTATACCATATCGTCGTGATATTGCTCTCTCCCCTCACCCTTCCATGCTGGTCTCCAGATGCCATTAGGGCTGATTGCACCCAATCAGAAAGCTTCACAACGGAGCGCTCTGATTGGCTTGAATCACCCGATCATCACTCAGGCAATCAGTGCAAATACCCCCTGTTCTTCAAGGACTGGAGGGCAGACAGGAGACATGAGAGAGAGAGAGAGAGAGAGAGAGAGAGAGTGTGACTGACAAAGCAAGTGAGAGATTGTATGAGCGATACCACCTTGAGAACAGAGACAGGGCACGTAAATGTGAAGCAATAAGAAGGAGGCTGAGGAAATAGACTCACAATTCTATCTCATTCTCTCTTCCTCTCTCATCCCCCGATACTTAGCCACTTGAATCCCCCCCCCCCCCCCCCTATCCCTTTTTGAAGATGCTACCAATATGCAAATCTCTGACATCCAAGATTTTATGAAGTAAATACATTAACTGTAAATAGAGGCAAGTGTTGGCTGTCTTTAGATTGTATCTCACTTTCTCAGGTAGGTATTTCACCTCCTTCTCCTCTTCTCGCTGTCCCTTTTCCTTCTTTCTTTCTTTCTCTCTCTCTCTCTCTCTCTTTCACACACACACACACACACACACACACACACACACACACACACACACAGTCCCCCGTCTCACTCCTTATCTCCTTTTCCATCTCTTCACCGTCCCCTCCCTCTTCAACTTTCTCCCCTCTCTCCGTCCCTCTCCCGCTCTCCCTCTCTCCCTCTCTCCTTCTCTCGCTGTGGGGTGATGTATAGCTGCTGTCAGTGCTGGAATCAATGGGATGCCGGTTGTGTTAATTTAGCCCGGGAGCCCAGCGGATCCGGATCCTCTGCGTCAGGGAAGAGCGATGGCCGTGGCCTTTCTCTTGTCTGTTTTTTACTCTCCTCCCCCGTCCTCCTTCGTTCTCTACATTGATCAACACATAGCTCCCACAGGACAGGCTCTGTGGGGCCCACAGCAGCATTTCAAACCCCGGTGAATGCCTTGCTTCTGTCTGATAACATGCTCTGGATTAGTGTCAATGCTAATTGATCAGTTGTTTACAGGCAAAGGTCCTAAGGCTATGTTAGCGTTTGTGGCTACGCTTCTTGATTTGTGACAGTAGCTATGTTAATCTGTTGGACATGTAGATTAGCCTCAGTGCTAAGAGAGCACTTAAGTCCTTTATGGACAAAGAGCGACATACACTATGGCAATGCTATATTTCGAAGCTAACGCACACAGCACCTTACTAGTTACAGCAGCACATATTATGCGAACACATACCTAAGTCTTTGAACCAGGTCTTGGTTGAGCTCTCATGCTAATTGTAGTCGGTCTGTCTTGATGAATCCACAAACATTGATAAGGACTGAGAGGTACAGGTTTGACAGCTTCACTCCTGTTAATGATAAGGACCTCATCAGCTAGATCCGTCCTGACAGCTTCCCCCTCTCTCTCTGTCTCATATCATTTTCCTCCTCATCATCAGCCCCTCCCTTCATCACCGCCCATTATTAATATAAATCATCTATCTCCATATTCTCTGGCACCCCAGTTGAGAGAGAGAGAGAGAGAGAGAGCTGTCATGCAGAGCTAGCAACACAGACAGGGCCAATTCAACGAGGGACAATGGATGTCATAGAGACAGAATGAGAATAACATAGCGAAATATGCATGGCGCAAATGAGGCAATTAGCAGAGAGAGTTACACCACAATGGCAATCATGATGAGAAATGTACCCAGCTTATTTGAACCAGATAAAGCCCGTGGATATCTCAGCTTGTAAATAACTCATTGTGAAAAGGCTCACACCTCTGCTTTGTTGCACGGACGTCAGGGCAGGTAAAGGCACTATGTTAGAAATGAGTCAGATGTACCTTCCACACCTTCCCATGGATCCCAGAGTAAACGAGACCACTGCATTCATAGTGTTTTATTCCATATCAGATATAATTTTTTTTCGATGTTTAATATTGTTGTGATGATGTCATATGTCTTTGTAAAGTGTGTTGAGACACCTGTGTGAGATGCACTTTAAATAAAGTTGGATTTGATCATTAAAGCTCTACTCAAAGCAGGGATACTGAATATGGGGTAGAGTAGAGGGAGGGTAGCAGTTAGGGTAAGGTGGCATCTTAAAGGGGTGAAAGAGGGATGGGAGAGTGCACAAGAGAGGGATGGAGGGATATGTGGAAAACAGACGAGAGATGGCGCGAGTAGAAGAGACTTGTGCCCCTCCCTGACTCTGTGGCACACTTCATTTAGCAGTCTGGTTTGTGTTTAGTCAGAGGGTCAAAGAAGACAAACTGTTAACTGTTATTTCATGCTGTCAGTTTAGATCTGTGTCACACTCCACCTTGTAGGGCTCTCCTGCTTATGGCCTGGGAGAGGAGAGGAGAGGAGAGGAGAGGAGAGGACAGGAGATGAGATGAGATGAGAGGAGGGATGAAAGTTGGTGGAGGGAGAAAGAGAAAGAGAAATAGTCTGGAGTTATCATTGTTTTTTACTGTGCGTCTACAGTATTATGTACCTGCCACTTTTTAGGAAAACTAACACATATAAAATTATCCATAATATGTGAAAGTACAGCATACAGATACATTTTATTTGTGATAATAAACAGCAATGACAGTGTGTACCTTCCCTGCTCCATCCTGATCATTCCAATCAGTTGTTGACGTGAACTGGGTTACTAACCTGGATTAGTTCAATTGGGTACAAGGTTGAAAATTGGTTGTAAATATTTCTCAACGGATCAAAGTTTTGGACCCAAGCTGCTAAACAGTTGCAGGGGCATTCATGAAACAACCCAAATGCAACGTAAAGCAACTACAGCACAATTGTCTGCATGCTTTGTCGAACCTTAGTTCTATAGTATTGGGCAATTGGCCAAATGATGATACCCCGAAACCATCACGAAGCTACTTTAAAAATGATCACTCCGAGGATGTAATAATGTACTCATGAAGACCAATACATCCTATCACTTGTGTGATCTGACTCTGACTGTCTGACTTCTATGGCTGTTCCCTAGGAGACATTATACATGCACACACCCACACACCACACACACACACACACACACACACACACACACACACACACACACACACACACACACACACACACACACACACACTAGATAGTAAGTTCACAATAGGAGAGGAGAGGGGGAGGGCAGGCAGTCTGACATTTCAAGTTCAGCTCAAGCTACAGGGGGGAAAATGTCATATTATTCAGCCAGACAAATCCGTCAAAGTCACTGAGAGTTTTCCAAATGTAGACAAAGCTGAAGCATTATCACTTCATTCCACGACCCCTCTCTGTCTCTCTCTCTCTCTCTCTCTCTCTCTCTCTCTCTCTCTCTCTCTCTCTCTCTCTCTCTCTCTCTCTCTCTCTCTCTATGGGGAAAAGAAGAGGGAGGAGACAGACACAGACCATAGTTAGGGGTCTAAGCAGTTTTTTTAAATGTATTTACAGCTTAGACATTGGATATGATGGGGTGCATCACTACCAAACTTGGCAAGTATATGTCTAACACTCTCAGGACATATAATATGCAGTTATATTCTGATCTGTAACATTGTGGCGCAGATATAAAGACATATTTATATCTCTTGATGTGGTTGACCTAGAGTCATGAAATTTGGCATACATGGTCAGGGGTATGCACATGTTGTTTTATCTACAGTTTTTCTCCATTGCTAAGACATGCTTAATGAATACTGGGATCCACTTGATCTTCATCATCAGCTTCTTAGCAAAGCAGTTTTATCTTGCAAATGCACTATTTAATTGGTTTCACACATTTTTCATACCCTTTTTTAAAACAGTTAACACAGATCTCATAGAAAGACCCAAAACTCTATTGGATTAACTGTGTTAAACAAAAGGAAAACATCTATTCACAACTGCTAGAAATTACTTGCATAATTATGCACCTGTGTGAACCTCCTTTGCACAACTCTTCAATCAGCAATCAGTCCTTATCCATCTATAAAATATGCCACCTCTGTGTTGCTATTTGCAAGCATGGATCCAAGAGGCCAAAGGCACGTAAGGAGAGTAAGAGGCCGTGGCAGAGGGGCCTGAGGAAGAGGAGTTGGCATGCGTGGTGGAGGAACCGCAGAAAGAGGAGAAAATATAGCTCAAGTTTCAAATGAAATCCGGGCAACAATTATTGACCATGCCATCAATCATGGCTTGTCCTTTAGAGAGGCAGGACAAAGGGTCCAGCCCATTCTGAGTCGAATCACTGTGGCATCTATTGTCAGACTTTTTCGAATGAGAATAGGTAAGTCACAATGTCACTGTATAAACTATGTATTTCAGCTTTACTGTATTGCCATGTTGGCAGAACACACTGTGTCTACAGTAACGCAGTTGTTTCATCAATCCTGTTTATGTGACTGTCATAATGTCAGTTTTTACAAGCTTTTTGCATTTACTTCATAGAATCCACAGACTACCACACACGCAGAGGAAAGACATTTAGGAGGCTGCCAATGTAGATGGCCGTGGCAAACAATGCGATCAGACTGTGTGAAATCCAGGCAGCAGTAATTGCAGATCAGGGAGCATTTAGAAATATCAACAGTGTGAGTTTGGCTACTATTGATTGAGTCCTTACACAAAAGCATGTTGGAATGAAGCAGCTGTACAGAGTTCCATTCCAAAGAAACTCTGACATTGTGAAGGAGGCAAGAATCCAGTATGTGCAGGTAAGGATTTGTTATTGTAATGCCTTGTCATATCATACAGTTACATGCAACTGGAATAATCTGCTTTATGGATTTGCTTTTTTCTTAGAGAATAATGAAGCTTGAAGCTGAAGGGGCACATCACATATTCATTTATGTGGATGAAGCCAGCTTCAACCTCTCTAAAGTGAGGAGACGCGGGAGGAACATCATTGGGCAGAGGGCCACTGTTACAGTGCCAGGTCAGAGGGGTGCCAATATCACCATGTCTGCTGCCATCTCCAATGATGGTGTCCTTTGCCACATACCAACTATCGCCTCATACGTATACAGAACGCCTCATCACATTTCTTGAGGCACTGAATGAAAGACTGGTTCCACCTGAAGAGAGAGGGCTGTTAAGGCTTGGCATGACTCTGTATGTCATCATTTGGGACAATGTTGCCTTCCACCGCTCTTGCCTTGTGAATGAATGGTTTGCAACACAGTCCCGTATGACGAAAAGATAAAGAATAAAATTAATGGAGAAAACGTTCTTAGAGAATGTCTTTTTTCTTGTCAGTATTTCAACAGGGCATCTCAAAAAAGTGTAAAAAGTGCAGGTGTAGAGTGCAGCAGGGATTGTTATCTCTAGTAAAATTGTAAAAAAATAAGTCTTTGGAGAAAAGAATACAATTCATGCTGTGATATGCTTGCTTGCCTTTTTGGCACATACTATAACCATGTAAAGTATCAACACATGGCACAGGCATATAGCACAAATTAAGATTGAACCGGTTCATATTGATAGCTGTATTTTGTATTTTGTTGTCCATTGTGTAATGATTGATTGAAAGAATATATTAATTTGACCACAAGTTTGTAAGATGGAAATATTTGCTTTTGTTGCATGTTTTTAATGTTTTGTGAGTGTTAGAGCATTTTGCAAACAAAATTAGTCATTTTGGCCAGTCAGCTTCTGTTTCAGCCTGTGTGTTAATTGTTTTGAAAATGTGATGTCAGAGTAGACAAATGTGTTTAAGCAAACAAGAACAACTGTAATCTAACACAATCATGAGCATTTCTCTGACTTTCCAAAATCACAGGAAATGCTAACAAAACTCCATATCGGTCGCTCGAAAAACACCATGTTCATGGTCAAATATGCGGTGCAATACTGCACACAGTTTAGAACCAGAGCATAGCTGTTTGCAGATATATTTGTGAATTGAAATGGTCGTAGGTGGTGCAATTTGAACATCAGCCAAACATGTACTGTATGCACCTGCCTCTATCATAATAAAGGGCCCTAGGGAAATCATTTAGAATAAGATTTAATCAGGTGAGAAATCATTAAATCAATGTCAATCTCAGGCCCCAGAGAAGCCCACAGTTATTCAGCAAATACTGAAGTCATGTTGGCAAGGGTGTGAGAGATGGAGGGAAATTGAAGGCAGTGGGTGGAGGAGTGATGGGAAAGCGAGGGACGGTCTGCACACACACGCACGCACACACATGCGTGCACACACACGCACACACACACACGCACACACACCCTCTGGGTAGTCGGGAAATGTCAACAACCACACACTATGCTGTCACTCAAGGTCTCGGAATGTAAGAATAGAAAATAGGACACTCTCCCTCCTAGCTGAGCCACAACAAGGCTCATCCCCAAATATCCAAAACAGCCCTACGGCAGGCAAGCAGTGACAATCCAGAGCTGCAGGCCTTGAATTGTTTTTCTCTTCGCTATTTTACGTCCTAGTTCATTGCTTAAAGGCCATGTACAGTATTTGCAACAGGCAAAAGTGCTTGCAGAACCACAATGATGAATTGTTGCATGGGAAATGTTCTGCCTGGTGCTTGGCCCAAAGGCATGGCTGTGTCTCTTCTGAGATAGACCACCTTAAGGAGTGCTAATGGTAACAGAGAGAGAGAGAGAGAGAGAGGGAGAGAGAGAGAGAGAGAGAGAGAGAGTACCTGAAGCAGTGTTAATGATGACATCCACAGCCCTAGGGTTAGTCACATGAAACTCCCATAAGCCTTAGAGGCAGGGGGTCGGAAGAGAGGGAAGAAATGCCGCCGGCGAGAAAAAGGGTGCTGTGCATTTGGCGTTGGAGGATGGAGAGAAAGAGAGGAGGGAGAGAAGGAGAGGTGGAGAGAAAGAGAGGAGGGAGAGAAGGAGAGGTGGAGAGAAGGAGAGAAGGTAGAGAAGGAGAGGAGGAGAGAAGGAGAGGAGGGAGAGAAGGAGAGGTGGAGGGAGAGGATGGAGAGAAGGAGAGGAGGAGAGGAGGAGAGAAGGAGAGGACGGAGAGAAGGAGAGGTGGAGGGAGAGAGAAAGATTTGGAAAAGGAAGAGAGATAAAAGGACAGAAAGAGAGGGCGAGACATGAAGGGAATAAAGGAGCTCATCTTTCAATATGAAGAGAAACCGCAATTGATTTTTGAAGGAGCAAGCGGACATTCAAGATGATATTTGTGGAGTTATTCCTATGCAAAAGCAAACAATGATTTATGCTGATAGAAAATGTGAACGTGTATCGAAACACTTCTGATCTCCAGCGTTTGTCCTCAGACGAACTAGATACACTTAAAATGATTCAGACAAACTTCGCATTACGCCTTTGTAACCGTTCTACACCCTCTCCACCTGAGTGGTAGTGGTGGTTTTATCACTTGAATGACCAATGGTATAACTTATTCAATTACAATCATTATAGCTACTAAGTAAACCACGACACAGTTATGCAGTTTTGTATGTTCTTGGATAACATCAACGAGAATGGTAATGCCATGTAGAGTTTTAGCAGTGCTTCCATTTACAATCTTGCCCATGTAAAAGCCATCGATACCACGGTAACCAGATCACTGCGTCTTTTACGCATGGTGGAGGGACTCTCTCGACATAAATCTGGTGAAGCCATGTGGCCGGGTTGAGCAAGAGCTCCTGACTGGATCATTATCTTCATGTCCCCCATTGTGAGTGCTCTGATTAAAAGGTTCTTGATTTAAAGTGTGTGTCTCTCTCTCTCTCTCTCTCTCTCTCTCTCTCTCTCTCTCTCTCTCTCTCTCTCTCTTCTGCTCGAAACGCTTCACTTCCTTTATAGCATCCAATCATGGCCAGCAGGGTTGTCTCACACTATCACAGCTCAGCCACACACACGCACACACACACGCATGCACATACATACACACACACACATACACACACAGGCACACACACGCACACACACACACACACACACACACACACACACACACACACACACACACACACATACACACACAGACACCCACACTTACACACACTGGCACACACACACACACACACACACACACAGCTCAGCCACAAGTATAAAGATGTTGTTACTGTATGCAGGGGCATGCTGTGTCATCTGTCTGTTAAGGCTATATGAGAGAGGGGGAGGGTGAATGGAGAAAGATAGGTAAAGATAGAGAGATGTAGACAGGCAGATACTGTAGAAGAGAGAAGGAGACAGGATGGAGAAATCTGGGTACAGAGAGATATAGAGTGAGCGAGCGAGCGAGAGAGAGAGTGAAAGAGAGAAAGAGAGAAAGAGACAGAACATTGAGAGAGAGGGAGAATATTGATTCCATCTCATGCGTGTTAATAACACCAAGGCTCTCTTTAATTTGGGGGAAACGCTTGAGAATCACATTAACCGCCTCCGATAATCCATTTCAAGCCCTCCAGACCCGGGTCGTGTCCAAATTAGTTCTGAATTTTGGCGTGGCGACACAGAAGTGTGGTCGTCACGGCAACACCTGCTGCAGCAGGATGTCACAGTTGCGCCGGAGGGGTGAGGTGTGGGGGAGGAGGGGTGAGGGGGTCGTGAAACTTCATTAGAATGACACACTCGACTGATTCTCTCATTCTCGGCCACTGTTGTTCCCCTCTCTCTGCCCCCTTACTCTCTCTCTTTTTTTTTTTTTTTCTGTCTCTCTCTGTACCTCTCATATTCCCTCTGAATGTCTGTCTTGTTCTTTCTGTTTCCCTTCCTGTAGTCCTCTCCGAGATACACAAATACAGGAAGTGTGAGGTATCTGTGCCCGGGTGTTACCTGGCTTAGTACAGTGGTGGCATACTCTGACAAGGCCCTCAACAGGCTTTAGTCTTTGTGAGTGAGAAGTACAGGATTTGTAGAATGAGTAGTTTCACAACCCTCCACCAAAACACAAGCATTGCTGTATAGTGTGTTTATTTCCTCCACTGCCATTCCCTCTGCATTTGTATGCCATTGCTCTTCTCTAGACACCGTTCACTCTCTCTCTCTCTCTCTACCTCCCTCCTTCCTTCCCTCCCTCCCTCCCCCCCTTTTTCCCTCTCTCCCTTTCTCTCAAAAACATTAGGCCCAGTCGGCCTGGGGAGCGTCCTGGCGCCTGTGTCCAAAGATAGCTCCCTCTCCTCTGGCCGCTTGTCTGGTCTGCCCTGGGCCCTGGGGCTCTCTCTCCATGGCTGCCTGGGAGTCACTGTGCATTACATATCCATTTGTGAGACGTGCCCTTCCCCTGCTCACAAAAACAACAGCCCCTAAAAAGACAACAGCCCCTAAAGCTCAGTGTACAGTCAGAGGAGGGAGGGAGAGGGGGAGGTAGAGAGGAGAGGGAGGGATGGAAAGGAGAAGAGAGAGGACAGGAGAGGAGAGAAGAGGAGATAAGGAGAGGGGGAGATTGAGAGGAGAGGGAGAGAAGAGGGGGAGATGGAGAGGAGAGGAGAGGAGAGGAGAGGATAGGATAGGAGGAGCGGGGGAGAAAGAGGAGAGAAAGAAATGAGAGTGAGGAGGGGACGTGCTGCTTGAAGTGAGTGAGAGACGGAGGGTGAAAGGCGAAGGTAAAAGGATGACTTTGAACAGATAAAAAGACCGAGCAGACAGACATAAATACACAGACAGGTAGAAATTGAAAATGGCTGAAAGCACTTGTAGAGCGCAGCAGGAATGACTAATCATAATCTGGCACAGTGTTTATGCTCCTCCATCCAGTGTGACAAATCTTCTTCTCACATGTCACCAGAGCATCGTAACACAGGTCATAAAGAGCCATGGTTTAACAGTACCCCCTAAAACATACGATTAATCCTTATGATCCTGCGACTACCACAGCACTACCATCTATCACAGCAGACCAAGGGGGTCTAGAGGACATCTGGTGTGTTCTGAGTGTATGTGCTACCATATAAACATCTGATAGCAACAATACTGCATAGTTTCAATTTATCTGTTTTTAAAAAGGGTAATAATATTCGCAAAAACAGTTCCAAGTGATAAGAAATTCATGTCTAGGGGTGCCACGTGAGATAAAAACGATTCAATGGGCACTAGAAATGCTGCCAGCAAAAAAGAAGAAAACACGTTTCATATTTGTATTCAGGATATTTTTTCTTTGTTTGATGAGATATATGTATGAATTAAAGTGTTTAGATAACATATGGTGCATTTAACTACTGTACAAAGACCCTCACTTGAATTGTAACCTTGAGAGTGGATGTGTCTGGGCATGATAGAGTGTCAGGAGCAGCAAGAACATCATTGGAAGTGCTTTAAATACAGTATATTACCAGGAGACCATTTCATTAGCCTCACTCACATTTTATGAGTTTTATGCTAAACAGAGACATATTTTAGGAGGCTTTAGTTGACTATTTTCAAGTGCAGACGTACTTCAAAAAGATCAGATTTTATGAACTAGTTTTGAAAACATTGATTAGGGTGTAAAAAAGTTTCTCTAAGCTCAAACACTCTCTAATATTCCTACAAATAGAAAATGTTGACTCACACTGTGTTTAGTCATGTCCTTCAAATCTTATCCTAACATACATCTGTATGAGTCATGTAGGCCTATTTTTTTGTTGTTATCCTGGAAAGTTTATCGCATAATCATAACTACTTAATGAATAGTACAATTCTGAAAAGGAACAGCATATTTATTTTTGAACTTCCAATCTTATGCTTTGGCTATTTTGAAAGACGAAAGCGCAGACAGCCTTGTGAAACCCTCCCAAGTCCACCGGTTCGCAGGCGAACTGAGAGAAACGCTGTGGGTCCTGACGCCGAACACAAGCATCTAGAGACACCAGGGTTATTAGAATCGAACATCCCCCGTCTTTGTCCAACTTTTTATCGGTTTTCCACAAGGATGTATAGAACTTTAACTGTGTGATCTAATGAGTGCTCTGAGTATTGAGTCACTGGAGTGACTGAGGCAGCGTGTGCTGTAGACTATCCGCTCCCAAACATGCCGCAAATGTAAAGTGATAGAGTGGGTCTTGTTCACATACTGACACATTTGTTCTGATGGACCAACCAGGGAGGGAGATACGGACCTCCAGAGGTATGTAGGCACATGCGAGGAACCGTTTCACTGACAGACAAGCGTTTATTTTCCCCACTGTGTTCCCCACAAGTGCAAAACGACTCTGGCAATATGCAAATCATGCCTGTGCAAGCTTCACAGCCTGAGCCACGGCACATTGTCATATTAGGATGGATGTTCTGATGGATTTTTGCATAATCATGTATTGTAAGATGGATTGGTGTAGTATTTTTAAAAAGTATTTTTTTCCAAAATTATATTACTTCCTAAAACAACTTATTTTTTTTCTTGTTGATCACACTTGAGATTCTACCCTAATCTGATTGCCATTGAACATCTCAAATGATTTATAGCTTTTACGATTGATGTAAGACATGCTATTACCTCCCCCCCCCCGCCGCCGCCCTGGCCGTTTTGGTCTCCCAGTCCGGCCTTGCCATAAACACTCCCTTTAGAAATCCATCATTTGTTTACATGCTCACACTTGTTGATGTTCATTTCCAGGAGTACTCAATGCCATACAAAGGTTCTTTGATGCACAGCTACAATGCTTACTACAATGCTGTAGCAAACACCTCCACTGTGTTGGCGAATCAAGACCAATTTCCCCAGTTGTGTCTGTCTGTCTGAGGAAGAGGGGGGAAGAATCTATTCTTGTCTTGCTGTGGGTTGGCTTGGCATGGAGTGGCTCTTTGAGTGGGATCAAATAATGTTTCCGTTCCCTGCAGGCGAGACAAGGTCCCTGTACGCATCCCGCTTTTATCTCAGGCCATTCAGCCAAGGCGGAGAACACATCGACGGCAACGAAGGGATGAAAAGGAGGAGAGAGAAAAGCGGAACGTGCAATGTATGTTTCTCCCGTATGTATAAGGTCTAGTATGTTTTTCTCTGACAAGCTTCAAACAGATGAAGGCGTGGAGATGCCTGCATCTTCAATAAGATAGGATAGGGGGCAGATAGAGGTGGAGAGAAAGAGTGAGGATGTTTCATAAATAATGAGGAAGAGAGGGTACAGACAGCAAAGGAACAACAGAGAAGAGTTGAGAGGGAGGAGAGCTGAATCGGAAATCGAAAAGTAATTTATGTATGTTTTACACGTTCAACCTCTTCTTATTCAAACCTTGTTACCCAGCCTTGTCACTGGTATGCTGTAATTTCAACGGGCTTATGTAGAAAACACTTGGCTTTTTTTCCCACTGTTGCTGTGTACTGGGAACAACTCTAGATTTTGTATAACATAGTGATTTGCACAACGTAGGATACATTTTCTGTATTTTCCAACAGGGATAACAGTATCTCATTAAACAGTAAATGTTTGACAGGGATGCCCCTCACAAACATTACCCACTGTGCAAAAGTTACATCACAGTGCCATGTCAGCTAATTCCTCTTCCTCCCCCATTTGGCAGAGGTCAGAGCCCTGTGAGCACACCTGCTTGGAGTCACATCCCACTCAGCTCCCAGTTCCAGCTCAGTTGGATGTCAAAAAGCAGCATGTACGGAACACAACTGTAGGGAGAGCTAACATGGAGAGGCAGGGAAGTGTTTGAACTGACTCATTTGGAGCTCTCACTGTTGGTCATTACCAGGCAGCTGGTGCCGAAGAGGCTGGGTTGGCTGTCTCATTACCCTTGCCATGAGCCACCTTCACTGGGGAGCATCACACTCATCCCCCCCCCTCCCCCTTCCCCTTCGCCTGAGCTAAGGTCAGTTTGGTGTGTTCGCCCCTCAATTATAGGATTTGATGAGAGTAAAATGATCCTTGTGGGTGTGAGAGAGGCCTTATGCTAATTTGAATGCAGCCCGAACCAAAAACTTTTAGTCTCCCACCATAACACTTGAGCAATTATTCCGAAGTTGACTGAAACCCTTGGCATGGTTGCAAAGCAATACTTCTTGACTGCCAAGGTTGCTGCAGTGCTTGTATGGCGCTTGACACTGAAGCAAGCACGGGGGAAAAGGGGATTGTGAGGTTGTAGCTCGGTGGAGCCCAAACAAGCTTGAGTCTCCCACTCTAAGACCCCCGTCATCATGCCAAAAAAATCAGACCCCTTGGAAGTGTTGCTGCCAAAGAATTGTCTTGAGCAGTAATGGTCCGCCACCTTGCATTGGTGGCGCCCCTGAAGTGGACCACTCCAGGATTAGGGAGAGTGGGGCTTTGATGAAGCGCAACTGAACCATTTGAGATTTGAGACAGGATTCCAATGGTTCTGTGACAGTGCAGCCAAGCAAATCTAGTCTGCCTGTCCCATCCATGCCAGGGACCGGAGCCAGGATTCATAGAGCGCCGTTGGGAGGCGCTGAGGGGGATCTGATCCATAACCATATGCAAGAGACCGAGTGGTTTGGTTGCACTTCAAAATAAAAAGTTTTTTTTTAGTAACAAATCATGACAACAACTTTTATAAACACTGTTATAACCACTGCTATGATTAGGCCTATTTGCCTTCTAAATGCATTACAAATATTGATACTGTTCTGTATTGTACAACCTCAAAGTATATTAAACGGGTTGATTTTGAAGAACTCCCAGCAAGCTACACTGTACCTGTCTTCACCTGACCTATGATTTAACTCTCCTGTGTTGTTCTTTGATCTGTTCTGTTGTTCTCTCCCTTCCTTCTCCCTTTTCCCCCTCCTTTGTCATCCATCCATCACCTTCATTCTCCATGTTACACCGCCAGAGTGGTGTTGAGTCACAGCCTCTGGGACTAAACCATCTGCTCGCCACAGAGGGGCGACAGGGAAACATGACACCAGCATTACACTGATGGATTTTCTCTGTTCCCTTTCCCCTGACCTGACTTTGAGTGCCTCTACCCCCCTCTGTCTCCTCCTCTCATGTGTGGCAGTGCTGTTTCACAGCGAGACATTTTTAATACCACATATCCCTCTCCACTTCCACCTCGGCTCTCTCATCATGTCACTCTTGTGTCCTTCACTCTCTTTTGTTGTGCTGTATTTTCTCAGTCTTGGATCGTCTCTCTGCTGTGACTCTCTTTCTCATTCTGCTTTCTCATTCTGCTTTCTCATTCTGTCACTCTCTTTATTCTACTAGTGCAAGGCCACCATACCATGCACATCTGTACGTTACTATAGTGTGAAATCTGCACACTTTCATGAAGCACTACCTACAAAACACGCACTGCGTTAGCAACTGAGTATATCTTCGACTTATGTGGTGGCCAAGCAGTTTCAGGAATTAACGTTGAGTGGTTAAGGTAAGGGTTAGGGTTAGAAATTGGTTAGGGTCAAGCATTCTCTTTGAGTGGTTAGGGTAAGGGTAAGTTGTCAGAGGAAGGTATTAGCAAGCATGACTGTTAGTGTGGCACATAGGATATTTATGTGTAATTGCCCACTTACGTAAATGTGTTATTTTATATGTATGCACTTTATCTTGCACTCTTACAGACCCCCCCATTCAATTTCTATTTTGAGTATAAAATGCACTAGATCACCTGCTGGTATATAAGCTGTGGGCTTGCGCTGCGTTCTTCAGTTGGCAGTTAATACCTGAACCAGTAAAGCCACTGAGGACCAGCAGACTCACTATTGTGTTTTCTGTTTATTCTTTCAGGTGGGTAAATGTCACCTAAAAATGTCACTCATTTATACAGTTTGTCAGTAATGTAGGCTTTCTATTTTAACTTTCAAGCACTAGCTTGTCGTTTACGGTGGTTGTTGTCAAATTACACCATGTCGAAGGGAGTCAGACGTTTGCCTGACTCCACTGACACATATGTATGTGTAGGATTTAATGTTAGAGTGTTTTGTAGTTTACATTTTCTTTGTTTTTATTCGTTTTCTCCTAATGGTTATGAGAATGTAGACATGGGATGGCCAAACTTTTTTGGTTGCGGGCCACATAAAGGACATATAAGGAGTCACGGACCAAACAATATTAACCGCGGCAGTTTTCAACCAGTTACACTGCCAGAAAAACTGTGTTTTTGACCAGAAAACCCCTGTGCCATCGAATTTTTTTTTTTAGCAAAATAACTATACGACACTACTGAACAGTTTACCCTCACATATTACAGTAGGCATTTCTGTATCTTAAATTTAATTTAAATTAATACAATAAAACTCTTTAAAACACTCAAAATAAAATAAAAAACTGGGTGCAAAATAAGTACAGGAAAAGATCAAGAAAGGGACAAGGTAGTCTCCAACAATTCACCACAACTCTCCAGCAGCCCTAAGCATCTCTTTCTTGTGAGTATTCAGACCGGTCCTTCAGGTAGTTCTTGAGAATAGGCCTTTCAGGATGCTGGCAAAAAAAAAGACAGAATATATGCAATTACAGAAGTTCTAATACTCACAAAGATAGAAACAGATAGTGTGTGTGTCAGTGGTGGTCCATGAAGGTATTACCGGTGGTCCATAAGTTCAATAATGTCATTGTAAACAATGTAGAAAAGCAATGTTTAAAAAGCAAGTGAGGGGTAAATACATTGTATTACAGAATAAGCTTGTTATGTAGCCTATGTGAATAAAGTAAATGTGCTTATTAGCACACCAGAAAGGCTAATGTTTGTTAAATATTGTTTTATTAAATTTGATTGATTGTATGTATTAAGTAATTGGGGTTGTAAACACATCAAATACTCATTTTAACTCACCGATGATGGGAACAGCAGTTCCCTCAATGGGAGCAGTGATGTTGGGCATTGGACTGAAGAATAGCTGCACGTCAGGAGCAAGTCTTGTTGTTGAGATGCGAAGAACGTGGCAGATATGGCTGTCGGTCAACTTGGTTCTCAGTCGGCTTTTGTTCAGAGTCATCAGAGAAAAGGTTCGCTAGCATACATATGTGGAGCCGAACAGACTCATCATTCTTGCTGCGTGGCGCTTCATCAGAGGAAACCTGGCCTTTTCCAAACTCTGATAGAATGCTGGTAGGAGGAGAAGCTGATGTCGACTCTTCAGAGAATCGTTGCATTGGATCTCAATAACCTCCAGTTGCATACTCTCATCGATTTCTGCCGTGCCAATCGAGAAGGGGGTTGTGAAGAGCTTGATGTATTTCTCAATGGCAGCAAAGTCTTGGAAGCGCTGATTGGATTCTGTCAGAATCGATTTGATCACCGAAATATATTTCACCTTTTTTGCAGAAAGGTTGGCATTTGGGAAAGCGGCCTTAAGTTCCAACAGTGTGGGGAGGTGCCCTACATTGAAGTTGCTGAGCTTCACACAGAATGCTTTCAGGTGTGCATACAGTTGAGGCACGATCTGAGCTGATCTTTGCCTTGCAGGCTCTTGTTCAGTGTGTTTAATTGGCTCGTCAGATCAACTAAAAAAGCCAGGTCTGCCAACCATAGAGGGTCACTCAGTTCATGGTCACTTTCAAAAAGTGGTCAATTTCACATCTCAGGGAATAAAACCGGTGCAGCGACTGAGCCATCACACATCTGAATAGTAGATTACTCCTCCGTATTCAGCATCGACTTCACAAAGGAAAGCCTGTAATTCTCTGTGATAGAGTGCTCGTGCTCGAATTAGGTTGATCGTTTTCACCACAACCTTCATCACAAGTGCCTCTTGGTGGATAATACAGTGCATTTTAACAGCCTCACCTCCACTGTCGTGACCCTTCCTGCACACCATAGAAGCCATCCCATTCTGCTCCCCTGTCGTTGCTAGGGCCTCATCCGTTGTAATCCGTTGAGCTACCTCGTACCGAGCCATTGTGGCATTTTCCTGTACTTTGTTGGCGCTAAAATAGTACTGCTGTTGAGCTAACAGGCTAGCTGTCAAATGAACTTTCTGCTCTCGCTCTGAGCGAGTGTACGAAGTGTAGGACTGATGTTTTGTTTCGTGGTGTCTGTTGAAACTAAGAAGTGCAATGTACATACAGTGCAATTTATTATTAGAGACTATTTTCTAATGGGCCATATTCCATTTTATTTTTTAAATTCACCCCCGGGCCACTTAAAAAACGGGCAACGGGCCGCAGTCGGCCCGTGGGCCGTAGTTTGGCCATGCCTGATGTAGACGGTTAGAGCCAGAGTCTGAACCGCTGATTAGCAGAGCTGTAGTTTACCATTGCCAAGGCAACCAGGCAGCTCACAGGTTGTAATATGTCATATGTAAACAAAGAGGATGAATGAGAGGGATTATATTTAATGTAATATCAATTATCATTAATGTAATTGTTGTGGGACTGAAGGTATAAGGGAATACGATAATTGTTTTATACTGGTAATGATAAGAAATGTAAATAACAGAATGATATAGAATGAGCACTTTCAATACCCTTATATAGAATTGATCATTTTTATTCGCCTACTTTTATATATAACAGCCTATTTTATGTTTATTGTGATTCTAGTAGCCAATTGATTTTAAATGGAAATATCTAGTAAATGCATGGTTATTACCGTATTTTGAAATATTGAGATTTGATATATGATTTTGATATTATATTGTTGTTGTTTTACATTGTCATTTGTATTGTTCAAACTAAGTTCAGTTGGCAGTTAATACCTGAACCAGTAAAGCCACTGAGGACCAGCCGACTCACTATTGTATTTTCCATTTATTCTTTCAGAATAAATCATTTCTAAAATATGTCACCCCTTGAGTCAGCTTGCACTCTACGGGTGTAACATTAGCAATAAGAATTAGCCAACGAAAACCCTAAAAGCACTTTTGTCAAAACTGACAAAAAACATCACTACCTTTCTCAGAAATCGAGAAGAGACGTTGCAAGCCTCGGTTATATACCTTCCCTCACCCCCAACCTAGCCCCTAGCAAGACAGTATTCCTTTTGCGGCAATCTGCCGGATGCTATTGCCTGATATGTGCATGCACACATGCCGTGCATGCCGGTAACAATTATTGTGTGTGACTGTCCTGGTATTTCATGTCTTAGTCACTCTCTCTCTTCCTCTGTCCTCATTCTTCACCCCACTTATTCTCTCCATGTTAGTGTCCTCTCGTTAGGGACCTCATGTCCCCTTACACTGTCTAGGTCACCCTCTCTCCAGTCCTCCTTCTCCCTCCTACACTAAGTTGTTTTCTCTCCCGCCTTTGAGTGTCCTTGAGCGCCTGACGACACATCTGCACAGCC
This sequence comes from Argentina silus, assembly GCF_951799395.1. Lineage (NCBI taxonomy): Eukaryota > Metazoa > Chordata > Actinopteri > Argentiniformes > Argentinidae > Argentina > Argentina silus. The sequence goes on along the minus strand of NC_139665.1, from coordinate 19,863,319 downwards.
ATTTAATTATCAACAAACCTCTGAGAAAAGCAGCGATGGGCTTTCACGTCATCTGCCCTCCTCGGCTCAGTAGTGCTGCACAAATCCTTCCCTTCTGCCTGCCTGTGTCACTTTCTCTCTATTGTCGTTCTCTCTCATCTCTCTCTCTCTCTATTTCATCATTCACCCCCCACCACCACCACCTCCCTCCTACCTTCTCCCTCTCTCTCTCTCTTTCTCTCTCGCTCTCTCTCTTCTCTCTCTCTTCTCTCTCTCTCTGATGTTGTAGTGGCCGCTCCTGAGGGACTCATGGCCGTTACATGGCCGCTCATGTTTGCACTTTCACTTAATTACCCACAAGCCTCTGGGAGCCTCTGGCGAGGGGTGATTGAGGCGTGTGCACTGTGTCGTATCCTCTCACTCTTCAGGCTAGAAGTGCTGCACAAATACAAGTCTACAGTGAATACATGGCAAGTAACAGGGCAATATGTCACATAGCATGGCGCTATAAAGGAGTACCTCTGGATGGAGTCATCGATGTAATGACTCTGTAATTAGCTAGTTGTAACTTATTGAAGCCAAACATTTCAAGATTGCAGAATCACCAATTGGTCATACAGTATCTATGCTTCAGTGCTCATGAACAACCTAGTTTGTCATGTCAAATACCTCAACTGATGGGATGAAACACACAAAGGTGGTCCGTTGAAGATCGTTTTAGGTATGCCATTCTGACACCATGTAATTGAGTGCATTGATGATTCAATGACAACATTACATCTGCACAAACTAGTTATAGGAGACACTAGAATAGGCAACAAGAACATACTTTATGTGGCACTTGACACTCGATGAAAACATTAGAGGACTATCCTGTACACTCTTATGTACAGAAAACTGAAATGAGGGAGAAAAAGCAAGACTTTCTTTTTCAACAATCTTTTAAACCAATTGGAAGGTTGGATGGTAATATGGTCAGCTTCTCAAGCATGGTGAAATGGGGTCCAGGCACTGAATTTGTACGTTGAACACATGATCTCTTGCGTGGCCTCACTCGCACCACCTCTAAACCATTTTGTTCTCACGCCGCCTTTGGAGGTCTGGGAAATGTTAGATTAGCCAGTCTGGCATGGATTGAACTGGATGGAGCGATGGGAGAATGTGCTTGCAATTTCATTGGATGTTACATTCCAAGAACCCCCACATTCTCGTAGAATGGTTGGTTGTTGTTTTGTGTGTTTTGTCTTTTCCAACCGGATACTGTAGGACTACTTTGCAGAGATTTGTTGCCTATGTTAGCTTGCAACATTGAAGAAAATGGAAGAAAACATGGAGGAAAAACTGAATTATGTTTTTTTGGAGCTCTGGCCAAGGTTTACACCCCTTTGTAGCTATTTTCTGCAAAGTTTTCCACACTCTATATCATCAGAGTGGAAACCTTGCATGGAGTTGGGCCAAATCACATACTCTGATACTCGGTTTTAAATACACCACTTTGTTCAAGTCAACTGTGGAATTTATGAATCTTTACAAGATGCATGACTGGGAAGTTACATGATTTTAGTTGTTATCACTGGGCTGCACTATTAAAAAGCATATGTTCAATAAACAATGCACCCACAAGGAGGTTTAAAGACTTTTGTGAAACACCCTAAGGTTAGAGAATGTATCCCTGGGATGTTGCCGTGCAAAATGATGCTAATTGGTTGAATGAAACACACCACTCTGGAGAAAGACATAGGCACAAGTCACATGTTTATGGACAATAAAAAATCCGTGAGGATCAGAAATGACAGACGTTAGTTCAATACACCACATCATTACCATCTCACTTACCTGTCTCTCTGGTGTAGGCCGATTCTGAGCACTGTATAACCCAACTGCCCTTGAAAACTCATATTGTACCATATACCATCCAATCAATATTAATATGAATGTCTCAAAGCGTTATCCCTCCTGTCTGCAGAAAACTCTTTGATATAACCACAATGAAACTAGTTTAATTCCCCAGAAAACTAACACATCTTTCTATTATGTATTAAAAGAGCATTTTCACAATGACAGTGGTGGCTCCAGGCTTAGGACCAGACAAATCCCTCCTCTGTGTAATGAACCTGGGGTGAGTTTAAAGTCTCCAGGGTGCCATTTTAACATACAGTGCCTTTGGAAAGTATTCAGACCCCTTAATTCTTTCCACATTTTGTTGTGTTATAGACTCAATTTAAAATGGATTAAATTTAAAGAATTTACCATCAATCCACACACAATACCCCAGAATGACAAAGCAAAAACACGTATTTTTTTAAAAAAATTTCAGTAGATTTATTAACATCGAAATACAGAAATACCTCATGTACATAAGCATTCAGACCCTTTGCTATGACACTTTTAAAATTAGCTAAAATGCAAAAATGTCATCAACAAATCACTCAATAAGTTGAATTGAGTCCATCTTAATGCTATGATAACAGTTCATGTAATTTTGGAATTAATATCTTTGTTTTTATAGGGTCTCTGATTTATATTATGTACATGAGGTATTTCTGTATTTCAATTTGAATACATTTACTGACATTTCTAAAAACCTGTTTTCGCTTTGTCATTCTGGGGTATTGTGTGTGGATTGATGGCAAATTATTTTTATTTAATCCATTTTAAATGGAGTCTATAACACAACAAAATGTGGAAAAGGTGAAGGGGTCTGAATACTTTCCCGAAGGCACTGTAAACTCAAGGCTCAGATATGGCTGGATGCTCAGTGTAGAAGTTGCCCCCTAGACACAGATCCAGTACACATGTACCCCTGACCATACGGAAGGAAAACACAAAACTGACCTAAGATCAGTGTCCAGAGGCAATTTAGGTCTTATTCCTCAGAGAGGCAGCTGTACATCTGCATATCAGCTGATTAGTTGGAAAGGTTAGAGAGGGATGCACTCTTGTCTTGCCATCTGCGTCTGTGCTGCGCTCCCACATTAGGGATCTTTAAACAGATGGTTTGAGTTGCGTCAGAAAATGTCAGGACAAATCGCCTTCCCCTGGATAATTATGGATTTGAGCTCTCCTGCTCTCTCTCCCGCTCTCTCTCTCTCTATTGCTCTGTCGTTCTTTCCTGCTGTCTCTCCCTTTCTCTCTCTCTCGGTGGTGTCTGCTCTCTCATCCCTCTCAGTACCCCTGGCCTAATTGGGAGATATTTTAGACATGGTGAGGAGAGTTAAAAGGCTAACTATTGAGTTCAGCCTGGCAGGAGGCTCAATTCCTGCTCAGCTGCTAGAGGTGTTCTATGAGGATTCACATCAGGCTCTGGGATGTCAAACAAAAAGCTGACTTCGTACTAAGTTTCATCTTCTTATTGAGTCTCAAGTTTCATCTTTCTCCTCCGTGTCTCTCACCTTCTTCTCGCAACATCCTCCTCATCCCCCTCGTCTACCGCCTTCTCCCTCTCATCTCTCCTCACCTCCTTTCCGATACCTGCAGTCTCTCGTTCTGGCATCTCCCTCTTCTCCCTTTCTTTCTCTCTCCTGCTACCTCTATTGATTATTCAGCGCAGGTCTGGGCCGTGACTCCCCGTAGCCATGTGTGAGTGAAGTCTGAGAGAATGGACAACACTGTGTCATCAAGATTTCATGATCCAGGGGAGAGGAAGACAATGAAGATACAGAGAGAGAATGAGAGAAAGAGAGAGAGAGAGAGAGAGAGAAAGAGAGAGAGAGAGAGAGAGAGAGAGTATGTGTGTGTACAGGTTTCTGGATTTACAAAATCCCTGTAGGCATGTCTGACCAGGGTAGACCATTTGAACTGTGTGATATCTATTCTTGTTGTTTTTTTTACACAACAGAGAGACTAAGCTGAGCTGCAAAAGCACTCTGGGTCATCTGAAGTTGGCTTAACTTAATTTCCTGTTGCTGTTTGAGTGGGTGAGATGTGTGGCAGAGTGATCGATACTTCACTCTTAGCAGGGAGTGTAAGGATGAAGAATAGAGAGACACTTAGAGCAGAATCTGGAAAGCTTCCATAAGGGGAAACGCTAACTAAACACTTTCAGATAATCACTCTTATGAGTGATAGCTTCGGTTGGATATGTCTGTAATTGAATCACATGTTAAGATCTTAAAAGCCGTTCTCCATGAGTAAAAAACGGCTAGATGCATGGGTTGGGATGGTGTCCTTGGTGTCCTATTCCCTGATGTGTCGATTACATGCACAGCATGTTACCTCAGAAAGCAAGCTCACATATCGCCGTGTGTGTTATAAATCATTCTTTAAAATTCCACATGGAAAATTCTCACAGGAAAAGGCAGCACAAGCACGAACCAAAACTCGAAAATAAAACGACTTCCATTGAAGAGATAGACCATGAAACACAACTGAAACTCAGTTGAAAGTTTTCTTTTTTTTTTTTTCACTCATATTTTTTTTTGCTTGAAAAATGTCAAACAAAGGGAGGACATAACTAAATAATAAAAATACAAAAAGGGAACACAACTTTGAAAAATAGGATGTGAAAAGATTTGAGGATGTTTCACAGGAATAGCAGAGGATGGCACATATCAATGAAGCACTCTAGACCTCCCCCCTCCCCATTCCCTCTAAAAAAGAAAAAGTTGAGTGCTTGCGTCATCCATTAGGTGGAAAAAGGAAAGAAAGCAAGGGAGGGAGCCTAAGGGGTTTAACAGTGTGCCAAACATCAGTGAGATTTTTTCTTTCTATAAAAAGAACAGAACGGTGCAGAAATATTCTTCTTTTTTTTTTTTTTTTCAAATCATCAAACAGGTGAAAGAGAATCCTTTTTTTTTTTTTTTCGGAATAAAATCAAGACATTTTCAGAAACAGTTCATTTAGTGTTTGTTCATTTAAAAATTCCTCAGTCCCAGTCTCGTCAAGCCCCTGATCTTTCATTTAAAGTGTCTCTGTGAAAATATAGAATAGAACAGTCTTCTTTCTTAGTCTGTCCACTGCAGCAGTAAACAAATACAGTATATGATCCAATAGAGCACGTCGAAGGGTGTGAAGAACAGTGTGTATGTACCTATGAATGTGTGTGTGTGGGTGTGTGCGTATGTGTGTACATGTGTGTGCGCACGTGTGTGTGCGCTTATTTGTGTATGTGTGTGTGTGTCTGCATTTGTCTTCACACTTCCGTCTGGAAGTCCCCCTCGGACGTGTCGGGTGTGTTGGCGGACGAAGAGTCCCAGGTCTTGTTGTGCAGCTCCATCCTGTCCTTCTGTTCCCCAGGGACGATGGAGAGCTCAGGGATCATGGTCTTGAAGCTGTCCCAGGAGCGCTGGTCGTCTGGGGTCGACTTGTCCTGTGGGGTAAAACGGCAAAAAGGCACGCGCACACACACACACACACACACACACACACACACACACACAGGATAGATCAGCTGTTTAAAATGGTAGAGTAGGATGAAGTTGGCTCCAGCCACTTACTTGAGATCAGTTTGTGCCATTTTCCCCTTATAGTTAAGGTCTGGAATCGAGAAGGTTAACCTGATCCTAGATCAGTGTTCGCTTCGTTTACGACTCTGAGACTCTCACCCCCGACACTTGACCAGTCCTGCCTGAGACGGTAGCTAAAACTGGACGGAACGCTCATATGTTGCTGGCATGAACCAGATCAGTAGCAGTTTCACCTTCGACCAAATAAATAATGCATTCCTTTCAAATCAAAGCTACCTGCTCTCTACCCTCACTACTCCCACCTCCTCCAATCAGTATGTTTGAGAGTGATTGATCTGCCCTGCTCTCCCCGGACTGGAGTCTGTGATCACTGCATGTGGTCTGTGTGTGGGCTGATCATGCTGGGATGAACTAAGACTGAGGCTGAGGGAACATTATGCATCAGATAAGGGCCATTATTCAAATAGGGATTGTTATCTTGCGAAGATAATGATTTCACAGGCTCAGGAGAAGTTAACCGTGAAGCATAACATAACATCAGGACAATTATCCACCGAAAAACATACACAGACATATTCAACGATATTAAAGGAGAGAAAGATATCCCTTTCTTGAGGATTTAGAAATGTTGTCTGCTCGAGCAGGTACTGACTTGAAATGCCTAGTCTCATTCAGGAAATCTCTAGAAAGCAAGCCATGGTTGGGTCTAAATAATCTCTGGTATAGTGCTGTAGCTAATGGTAACCACCTTTCAAAATACTTTCAAAATCTATTATGAGGGAATAGGTTCTGTGACTGTCTCGCCTCCTTCATCCACCCCCCTGTGTTGAAAATGTGATGTGTGTGTTGGATGCGTATCAGAGTCAATTTGGGAATAATCGATGAATCCAGTGCTGTCACACCCCTGTTGAGTGTGTGTGTGTGTGTGTGTGTGTGTGATTGCAGACATTGGAACACACTGGGCACCCTCCGCTTTCTGTGTGTCATGAGACCACTAGGGGGCGATATCAGCCTGATTATAATTCACTGGTAGTCGCAGGCTGACAGTTGGCAAAATGAATACAAAAAGCATAATCTGAGAGCCAATTTGCATGCTAAACGCTGGAGAAGGAACATTTTGTAATGCAGGAGTGTGGGTAATGCTGCAGTCAAGCCTAACTTTATCCCTGGGAGACTAGGCTAACGCGATTGTGCTGCATGTGTGTCTCCTCTTTCCTCTCGCCTCTCTCTCTCCATTCGTCCATTTCTCCATCCCTCTCTAGCTTCCCTCTGTCAGCGCTCTTCTACTTACACTCGAAGAGTTCTTTTCACCTCCGGCTGACGAAATGCTCCATCGCTTTTCCCTCTGTTGCAATAAAAATGGGAGGTAGAAGAGAGGAAGGAAGGAGGAGAGAGAGAAAAGAGGGGAATCACAGTCACTGACAGCTCTAACCCGCGAACAACATGTCGTTCCTAGACTTCCACGGGTGAACATTGTTGTTTGGCTTTTGCTTTCCGCTACACATCCCCCCCTGTTTCTGTTCTTCTTCTCACACTCTCTCATTCTCTCATGGCTAGAGAAACAAAGACACTCCTGATGCACACTCACATATGCACACAACACGTCTTAACATCATATCAACAACAGCAAAAACTACCACGTTGGAAATAGATGACTGACGATATTTTTGTGAATAAAAATACATCTCCCAAATGTGTACCATGATCCGTAAACAAAAAAACACAAAGGACACATCTAATTGACTCTCCAAACAAACACCTCTTGATTTCGATTTGTAAAAAATAACTCAATAAATGCAGAATTGTTTCTGAAAAACATCCATTCACGTTGACAGAACAATCCCTCAAAACTAAATTAAGTTGATACTCATCTCTGCCTAATGTGTTCTCCATGTAGACTCTGTGAAACCAACGATCTTAATAAACTGACAAATGCATAGTTTATGGAACACAAAGGCGAACAACAAAATAAGTCATGTCATCAAACAGCTTTACGTGATTGGCTGGAATGGAAAAATAATTTCTGCAAAGATTTTCTATTTCAGGGAGACAGCCAACTGAGAAAAAGCCAAGCATTTCTGGATCATTGTGGTATGTACAAGTGGAATGTTAGTGACAAATTTCTATAACTTTTGGGAAGATGTTTGTCACTGTTTTCGTTTTTTATCGTATGTTTGTTTGCAAATGTGAGAGCATTTACTCACAAATATGTTTTATTTATTTACAAATCATAGTAGCACTGTAGCATTTATTGAACTCATTTTTACAAATCCAAATAAAAAAGTGTTTGTTTGTGGATATTAAATTATCTATCTATGCTTTGTGTTCTTTTGTTTATGGATCATGGTATACATTTGTGAGTTGCACTACTTTTATTTACAACAATATTGTCAGTAATCTCCATATCCCACACACTACCAAACACATACTCACCAAACACACACATACACATACACACACGCACATACACACACGCACGCACGCAAACAGACAGATAGACAGACACAGACACATACAAATACACACACACACACACACACACACACACACACACACACACACACACACACACACACAAACAGAGACACAAAGAAACACACACAGACACAAAGACACACACACACACACACACACACACACACACACACACACATACCCACCACACACACACACACACACACACACACACTCACACACACACACACACACACACACACTTGTCAGCACACACAGGCGTGCTAGCACTTGCTAATCTCAGAGAGAGAATATAGCAAGGTTAGGAAAATATTAGGGTTCAAGACTAGCAGCAGAAAGAAACACAACAAACCTTCAGAGAGAGAACAGGGGAGGGACCTTTGATCTGATACTTCAAAACCTGCCCCGATAGGATGTTGTTGCATCCAGTTTTGCATACCCAATTCTTACCCCTCTCCTGGTTAAGGATTCAGGAAGGTAAGCTTATCTTAGAACTGTGACCAAGGGCGGTTTCTACCCAGAGCACCCCCAACCATATTCCAATCTGGCAACTCTCCCCATACTCAGATCTTCAATCTGGCAACCGAGCTTCTGAAATGGTGGAAAGTTTGCTGATTCAATTTGTTCAGCCGCAGGCTTTAAGTCCTGACTAAATACAGTACAACCAGTGCATTATTCTTTGCATGGTACATGTATTGATGTAATTCAATGATTAATCTGTTACAACAAACAAATGGAGGTCTCCATACCTCACTCTGGGTACGTTTTTAGTAATGACAGCCTGGGGCTTCTAGTGTTAAACACACATACACCTCTCCTCTCCCATCTGCCCTTCCCGTTGTCTCTGACCTCTCTCCCACTATCCTCCCCTCTCTCGCTCTGCCATGTCCCTTTCTCTCTCTCTGTCCTTAGCTATATGTTTCTGTCTCTCTCTGTCCTCCCTCGTCTCTCTCTCTGGCTGTCCTTTCCTCACTCTGCTCTCTCATTTCAACTCCCTCACTCCCTCACTAACCCTAACCCTAACCCTTTTTCTACCATGTCCTCTCTTTTGTTTTGTCCTTCCCTAATGTGTTTATTTCTCTACAAACCCTCTTCATTAATTTACTCTCTCTCTCGCTCTCTGAATGTGATCCTCATTGGATTGACAAATACAACGTGAGGGAAACCATCAGCAGTATCACCACCACCCTCATCTGACCAGGATATTTCACAGCTCAAGTGTTTACAGGCAGAAGAAAAGACCAACCGAAAGTGACTACATGGTCAGAGAGACGGCAGTACACGACCAGCAAAGCACAGCTACATGTTTTGGTTAGGAAAGAAATGAGAGGTACTGGTACTCATGAAAGACAGAGAGCACCGTGCACAAGAGATCGATAATTGTATATATGTTTGTCTCTCTAAGGGCACAGAGGAGGGGGATGAATGGGGAGGGAGGGGGGGGGGGGGTGAGTCAAGGCTGTTTCTACGGGTGGGATGGGTGGATGTGTTTATTGGGGTGATTTTACCTTTCGTGAGTTTGCTGCCCTTGGTTCTGCTGACTGCCTGGCTACAGTCAAACTAAGACAGAGAAACATGCAGCATGGAGCCCACCAAGCCAAGGGAAACAAAACAAAACAAAACAAATAAAACAACAAAAGAGAAATGAATGAATTAACAACACATAATCCACCAAAATTAAACTCAAATGACATGAATAAATAAACACATGAATAAATGAATAGCAGGAACAGAGAACAGTGAGGGTGGCCAAGCTTCAGAGCCCAGGTTTGAGTGGGTACCAGAACATGGTTTTGATGAGGTGTCAGTGGGCTTTGGGTCTCTGGACCCACCAGAACACAGTACTCAGATACTCTCTGACATGTGCAATTTATTTTACAGTACAGTACATTCAAATGTCTTTTTATTCACTCCTTTTCTCTCTCAACCCCGATATCTGTCTATCATGGCCTGTGACTCTGCAGTATGAAATAGTTTCAGTCCCCATGTTGTGACCAGACATGTTTATCGTATCATATAACCCACACTTAACTATTCTATTCTTACCACATACAATGCATCAATTCTTATTCTGAATCATGCTCTTATCAAACGAGCAGAGAACGAGTCTGTAATTGGGCAACGTTCAGTACTCTTGAGTACCGCTCACCCTTGAGTTGGGGGGAAAAAATAGATTTTTGTTGCAGTAATAGGGGGCTTCAAAGAGACATGTCCAGTGAATACAGCACAAATAAAATCTATTAGGGCTACACATCGCTAACAAATGAGCAATCAGACACACAGACACAGCCTGCTGCAGCCCAGCCTGTGCAGTCCAACCCAGGGCCGCACTCTCATCCATAAACAGCTCCTGCTAGAGCCTCAGCCCTTTTCACCTCACCCTAATTGGCCCAAGGACACTAAATTAGCATTGTGCCTCTTGGTGCGCGAAGCTAGCGCTAGCTCCGTTCCGCCTGGGCTAACCGTCTCCTCATTAGGACCCACTGATAGAGCCAGGGAGAGCTAGCACGCTAATGCTTCAACCCTTGGTTTTTATGGGCAATTTGTGTGGAAGGGAGAAAACAGATGATGAGTTTATACTCAGTGTGGAGAAGGGGGCAAGGAAATAATTAAAAACAGTCTAATGAGAGGAATTAATTATTCAATTAATGCCTCGATTGCGCAACAGAGAGCTGAGTTTAGAGGAACAATTAGAAAATGAGGGCGAGGGAGTGAGAGGGAACATTTTCAGGGCGTGAGGAGAAATAGAGGAGAGATTGAGATAGAACACAGAGAAAAGGAAGAGGGTAGAGCAAGAGGGAGCGAGAGAGAAAGAATACTGGAATACGGAAATTGGAGCCCTGTAGCCTGATGTCAGAAAATTGACTTAGAGACCTGAGGCTCAGTCAAATTGCCCTTATTGACTCAGTACAATGCAATAGGTCTTTCTCATTGAAAATTACATATCTCAGTTTAGCATGAGGTATCCTCAAAGCATTCTGATTACTTTAGCGTAATTACCTTTTGAAGCTTCAACACTTTTGCTAACATTTCAATAACACAGTCACACAAAGGTACATTCTGGAATCCTTCACAACTGAAATGAATGCCCATCCAGTCTCTGTCAGGTTTACCAGTATGGTCTTATACAGAGCCATGCACAGTAGGCCTATAGTACACCATATCTGAGAAAGAGAGAGAGTGAGCAAGAGAGACAGAAAGAGGGAGAGAGGGAGATGGGGGATCTCCATATATATGATGTGACTGAGAGAAGCCATTTTGAATCTAAACAATAGCACAGCCGCTACGGCTAATACATATTTCAACAGTCAGTCAGTCAGTCAGTCAGTCAGGCGGCCTGCCTCCCTCCCTCTCTATCCACCCTTGCCACAGGCCCCTGCTGGGTTTGTTTGTAGTGTCTCCATTACTTAGAATAGATTGAACACAGGCTCCATCCATTTGCACCCATATGGGCCCGGCTGCGGCAAGCGCTATTCGGCTAGCGCCTCTGTCATCACTTAGAGGTTAACCGGCTTCAAGACTGCATCAGCCGAACGTGTTAGCTCGGTGAGTTAGCGCTGCTTGCTAATATAAAGCATAGGCTATATAGAGAGAGACCCCATAATCCTGAGGGGAAGGGGGTCATAAAGCAAATGGTGGGAAGCTGAAATAAAAAAGAGTGAGTGAGGGGAGAGGAAAATGAGGAGATTGAGAGAGATGGATTGGATCTGAGCTGGTACATGTCTGGGTATGTTAGAGACCACTCTAAGCCCACTGCAGTCATCAGGCAGAAGATTGGATAAGATGGGAAGGTATAAAAGATGTGTGTGTGTGTGTGTGTGTGTGTGTGTGTGTCCGTGTGTGTCCGTGTGTGATTTTCTGATATCCACTCATGTGCTCATTGGCCAGCATACCGGGTCAGCCCTACTGTTCAAGAGAAGGAAACGATTCACTTCTTTCTTAAGCTATCCGTGAAAGGGATGTTCTCTCTTACCAGTGACCAATGACGAGCTCTCCATAAGCATACAGAGCACATTGTGTTTGGTCCATTTCAGTGCCTGGCTTTTATGGAAGGTTGTTTTGGTTTATGGACTGAAGATAATGGTTTATGAGGTGGTTATAAACCTGTTTGTTTCATTGGCTTGTTGTTATTGATGGATTTATCACTTCTTTTAATAGTGTTTAGGTCATATTTACTGAAGGGCACTGAACAACACAAACACGTATAGCTTCACACACTTAAAACAAGTGTCAAAATAGCCACAACACCTCACAGACTGCCATCTCTCCATGCTTTAGTTGCAGCATGGCAGATGTATTGTACGCCCAGTTCAATATTAACCCCCAACCTCTCTTATTAAAACACTTCCCATGTGTGTCGCGAGAGGCAGGCCAGTTACCAGTTCAAATTCTAATGCCGTCAGGTGTGTTACCTGACAACTCAGGTGTGAACCGACGGTGTTGTGCCCTTCTGCAAGGAACTCCACCACCTCATAACGCCAGCTACGTTGCACTGCGGCTGACAATGTGTATCTCCCGGCCTGCTATGCGTGTCCATGTGTTCACTATGGGGATTGAATACATGTATCACCTAACATAACCCAGTTTCATTCAATCAGTTGGTAAGAGTTCCATCTCGCCCCTCTAAAAGGTCTAGTAGACGTTTCTGCTTTATTTCTGATTTCCCTTTATTTCCACAGACAATACTTCCCCATACTTTATTTCCCCATCACTAGGCATAGCAGCATAGGGTTGATTTTGAACTGAGCAGTGGCGTTCACATTACAGTCTCACTACAGAAGCATCGGCCGCATGGTGCGAACCATATTCTGGATCAAGTCAATAACAGCACCACACCAGGGGGTGAGATCTACACTTTGTGGGTCCATCAACACAGTCACTTCACTGTGGGGAGGGGGTAGCTCTGAGGAGGGTCCTTGGTTGGGTCCTAGCAAATGGGTCATTATGACAACATGAGTTGGTTCACTCCACGATTAACATTACAATGATAGTTTGCTTCTATCGATGTTATGCCTCATTGATTTCTCCCCTTATAAACAGTACCTACAGTCGACAAGGATTCTTTATGCTCTATACACACAGACAGCTACTGTTAGCATGCCTAATCGCATACTATTTCTGAGGTATGAAATAAAAAGAGAAACTACAGCAGCAATATACTGTATGGAGTAACCATGTAGTAAATCAAGCCATGTTTTGTTTTTTTTACTTAAAGGTTAAAGGTTTAACATGTTCTGTTTAAGTGTTGTTTAGCATGCTTACGTTGGCTCTCTTTGTATACCAGGGACATTCTGCGTGTTAGCGATGGCTCGGTTTGTCTCGGTGGTGGGGGAGGGGGGACCTGCGGGTGTGAATAGGGGCCGTGGTGGTTAGATGGGTTATGGGTCAGGCGTTAAGGGTTAGAGGGCGTTTGGCACATTGAGAGGACAGAGGCTGTTAAAGGCAATGAGGTGTTATTGTGGTTAGTCACTGAGGTAGCTGTGTTGAGGTAAAAAGGACTGTGTTCATGTATTGATTCATATGGATACCTGTTAGCTGTTGGTTATCAATAGATGGATTCCATATTGGAATTCATTATGTATATTTATGTCTGTATTCAGCTACTATATTAAGGAGGCACTCATGTCAAGAATGACTCAATGTTGGTATTTTATATGGAAATATGTTTGCTCTTTGCAGAGATTCATTGAAGTCAATAATAATCCACACCAACTTCCAAAGTCTGAGGATAAATTTCTTAGTGTCTAAAAAGTAGCTTTGTATGTGACCCTGGTTATATTTTTGTATTTCATCCTTTCGTACAAGTAGTAATTTAATCTAGTAATTTCATCCTTTAGACAAGATAATGTGCACTTATATAGTAATTATACGTTTCACATGATAGTGTTCATGTTGATAATGGGATGAGATGAAAATCCATTCACTGTCTGTGTTTTTTTACAATTATTATACAACATATATGTCATTATTGAACTAGTAATTATAGACTCAGAAACTCAATCAACCTATCACATTAACACACACAAAATACACACGCGCGCGCACACACACACACACACACACACACACACACACACACACACACACACACACACACACACACACATACATACACACACACACACACACACACACACACACACACACACACATCTCCATAATTGCTGTACAGTCAGCATCTCAGTGACTGGGTAACTCTGAAAGTGTGAGGTTGACAGCATTGATGCTGAACTCAAGCTGGGGCTTGTCAAAGGCCTGACACTAATAGCATTATCAGTGCAATTATTCACTTTTTAAGTGCAGTGTCTACTTTATTCTAATGGATGCAGTTGAGTTAGGCACATCCGCCCTGTCCTCTACATCAAATGTGTGTGTGCGTGTGCATTATTCAGGGTGTTTTACTTCAAATTGTCCTTATGCTTCTTGTGTTATTGTGTGTTATTGTGTGTGTGTGTGTGTGTGTGTGTGTGTGTGTGGGTGTGTGTGTGTGTGTGCATGTGTATGGCAGGTGGAATATAAGAGGTGTCAGACTGGCTACTTGAAAGTATGTGCAATTATAGATTTTTTTTTGTTTTTTTTTGTTTACACCATGGAATCTTTATTTAATCAGAACCAGTCTTTTTTATCTGGCATAACAGGTTTATATTTACCAATTCCATATGTTGGTTTAGAGGAAATCATGCGTTTAGTAGAAAAACAAAATTATAAAGAAATTAGTGCAAGTGCAAAAATAAGTGAACCCCATGTTGCATTGGTTAAATCAAGTAGGTAAGTAGAATCAGGTGGGTAAATAATTGGGTACCAAATGAACCAATCAAAGGAGAAATCTTTTGGAAAGAGTTTGGGTGGGACTATAAATATAGATAAATAGAGATAAGAAACCTAGTCAGTTTTGTGTTACAGGTGAATGCAAAACACACCATGCCAAGAGGAAAGATCTCAGAGGACATCAGGAAGAGGGTAGTGAGAGCACAGTCTGGGGAAGGCTATATACAATCATCTCAACAAGACTTGAGCTCCATCAGTCCACTGTGAGGCAAATAATTTACAAATGGAGAGCATTTAACATGACAGCAACTCGGCCTAGAAGTGGACGCCCTTCCAAAATATTCCCAAGAGCCACAAGAAAAAGAATAAATCAGGTAAAAGCCAACCCAAACATAACATCTAGAGATTTGCAGACCTCCCTTGCTGCATGTCAGGTAACTGTGCATGCTTCAACAATAAGAAGAACACTGAATCGAAATGGCATTCATGGGAGGGTTGCTCGGAAGAAGCCTCTGCTGTCAAAAAAGAACCAAACTGCCTGTCTTAACTTTGCCAGAGACCACCTGGACAATCCTGAAGGTTTCTGGAAGTCCATTCTCTGGATAGATGAGTCCGAAATTGATTTACCTTTTTGGTCACAATCAAAACCACTATGTCTGGCGAAAACCCAACACTGCCTACCACCAAAATAACCTTATCCCAACAGTCAAGCATGGTTGTGGGAATGTCAATGTCATCCTCCTCTAGACCTGGATGACTCCACATCATGAAGGGAACCATGAATTCTGAGGTATACCAGGAGATTCTTGAAAAGCCAAGTCAAGGAGCTAAAGCTGGGCTGAAAATGAGTCTTCCAACAAGACAACGACCCAAAGCATTCAAGCAAATCTACCAAAAAATGGCTCAGGAGAAAAAAAATATGTGTTTTGGATTGGCCAAGTCAAAGTAAAGTTCTGACCTAAATCCAATCGAGATGCTGTGGCAGGACCTGAAGCGGGCAGGTCATGCCAGACACCTCTCAAACCTCACTCAATTGGCTGAGTTCTGTAAGGTGTAAAGTGGCCAAAAATCCCTCAATACAGATGTCAGAGACTGATTAGTAGCTATATGAGACGTTTACTCCAAGTTATCGCTGCTAATGGAGGTGCCACAAGCTATTGACTGAAGAGGTTCACATATTTTTGCAGTTTTTGTTATATAAACCACTTTCATTAAATAAACAATGAAAATATATCAGATTTTTTTGATATATTTGTTTTTATTTGGAATGTCTTTATTGTGAATTGGGGTTTAGAAAAAGTTCATTTTAAGATTTTATACAAAAATAATGACCATCCCTGTAGGGTTCACAAACTTTCAATCAGCACTGTATCTGAATAACTCATGGCCTGATGCACTCGACTCTGGAGATGAGATGAGATGAAGTGTGTGTGTGTGTGTGTGTGTGTGTGTTTAAACCTTAATGAAATAGACCCTCTGAAGGTCATTGTAGACTAGCTTGGGCTCCTTAGGCTGCTGCTAATAGTGCATTAATGATTCACAGAAGCTTCTGTCAAACACACAACAACACCACACACACACACACACACACACACACACACACACACACACACACACACACACACACACACACACACAGACTCAGACAAATAGACAGTCAATAAGGCACTAATGAGCCAAGTGAATGAATTGCAGCCTGACCAATGAAAGTCAAGTTACTTATTGCACAATCTCAATAACCTAGGATTCAAAGATCAAAAGATTGTGTTTTGATTATGAAGTAGTTATGTTTCTCATCAATATGGATAACACAATATAATAGTGCATTAGGAAGACTTTTAAGGCATTCAAACATTGAAAACCACACAAACAAATAAATAAACAATAATGTTTAGTTTGGGTTAGTTCTGGAATCTTCAGGTACCACAATCAACTGACACAACGTTCTAAAAAGTTTAAACAGGCATGAGTTTATCTTCTAATTTCTGTGCAAAATCCTTATATTTAACCCAGCAATATTTCACTCATAGAATTTATTCCAAACCTATATATTCAACATGTATAATGTGCCAGGTGGGGGTGAACAAGTCTCACTAAGTCAGACTCCATTTAAATGTCTGACAGCCTAAAACAAGGGGTGGTCAACTGCAGTTCTGGAGATATACAGTACAGTGTGTGAGTGGTTTTGTTCCCTCCCGGCACAAACACACCTAATCCAAATATACTGTGAATACAATTCAATTGGTTGGTTCAATCATGAGAGTTAGAGCTGGGCTGGAACAAAACCCTCACACCATGTTGTAATTGTCTGGCATTACAGTTGGGCACCCCTACCTTCTCAGGAAGTGATTGACACTATATCTATTCAGAGGTGCAGGTTACAGTAGCCCCAAGAGTGAATTTAAGTGAAGAAGCATTAGAGGTGGTGGTGAGCTGAACTCCGTGTGGGGAATAGGGTGGTGTGGTGGTGGTGGTGGTGGTGGGGGGGGGGGGGGGGGAGGGGTAGGGTGCACTGTGGTGCAGGGAGAGCAGCTAGCCCCCCCAGTCCCATCCCCCCTGTAGGGTGGTAGTCTTACCTTGAATGTGGACATGGCCGGGTCCCTGCTATACCTGTCTATGGTGTGGAACTTGGACGAGTGGTTGAGCTCATGGTACAACTCAGAGTGTCTTTTGCGAGTGTGCATCACTTTCTGGAAGGGAAAGGAAGGTACAGCAAAAATGAACAGAATAAAAAAGAAAAGCAAAACGAAGGGGGGAGAGGCAGGGGTAGTTGGGTTGGGGAAGGGGCCAAAGGACTGAGTGGTGCTAGCCGCAAAACGGAGGGAAAGAGGAGGATAGTTGGCTCAGTCGTGAGTCCTCTCGTCCTCTCATCATAACTGGCTGTGTTTTTATCATGTTTGTGCTGTGACGTGTCAGCTATGTTAGCACTTAGCAAGTTAGCCTATTAGTTAGCAAGTGGCTCCATGTAGAAGTTACCCGTAGGCACAGATTTATAATCAGATTACCGTCCCCAAATCCTAACCTTGACTGCTAGTGGAGCATAACACTGGACTGACCATAGATCAGAGTCTAATGGACAACTTCATCTGAGGAAAGTGGTAGTCCCTGTCAGGAGAGTCGCTTTGTCACTCTCCGTGCTAATGGGTAGCGCTTTTGCTGCTTGGCAGTGGCTAATCGACACTTCCGCTGTGAGGTCAAGAGAGACACGGGGGGGCAGACAGCGACACTCATACGCTCAGACACTCAGAGTACTGCCTCCAATTACCAGAGAGTGTGGACTCTACTCTCTTTCTATCTGTCTGCTAGCTAGTTCTCTCACCTTCTCTCTTAGTGTCTGTGTGAAAAGGAGCTCCCCTTGTATCTCACGTGTTAGTCCCTTCACATGTACACTCTTAGAAAAAAAGGTGCTAGTTAGTATAAAAAAAAGGTTCCTCATTTGTCCCTGTAAGGGGACCCTTTTTGGTGCTATGTAGAACCCTCTACAAGGGGTTCCACCTGGAATCCCTTGTAGAAGGTTTTTCATGAGAAGGTTCTATGTAGCACCAAAAAAGGTGTCCCTAAAGGGACAAATCAAAGGACCCTTAAACAGTTCTTCATGACAGGGTTCTACAGTATGTAGCACCAAAGACGGTTCTTGGTTCTTCTTGATAGGGTTCTTAGGACAGGTGGTGACGCTCCTACACGATGCTCAGAGTCTCGACCAACCTGTCTTGTTGGGAGTGGAACCAATCTGAAGATCTGAAGATTACAGATAGATGTGTGAAGGTGTGGATGTGTGAAAAACCCGAGATGGTTCTATTTGTTAATCTAAATAACCTTAAATGTCTCACTAACCGATGTACCTGAGATGTTAGTTCTTGTTTGATTCTAACAGTATTACATCTCTGCTAATGCACGTAACATCACAACTTCAAAGGTGCCTTGCATGGAATGAGATAGGCAAAACAGTTCCAAAAAGCACCTCTTTCATGAAATGGTTCTATAGATGACTGTGGTGAACCTAAGAACATAAATATATGGTGGAGAAGGACCATCTCCCAGCAAGGATGGTTCTTCAATATCTTCACAGTCGTAAAGAACCCTCTCTCATGTACCAAGAACTGTAATTAGTTATTTGTGTGGAAGTGGTTCTACATAGAACCGTCACCCATGATAAAGACACCTCAAATATATATTTTTTTCTAAGAGTGTAGCCAACTTCCTTGTCCCCACCCCCCACTCTGTCAGGCTCTTTTTCACAGTCTGTTCTCCACCTTCAAGGAAACAACGGACTAAATACTAGCCTAGGTGGTTGGTATCAGACTCACAAATATTGAAGGCTACTGTTGTTAGGCCGATGTATATATGTTCATGTTCATGTTCATGGTCATATCTATCTATCTATCTATCTATCTATCTATCTATCTATATATTCAATGTACTGTACCTTCCTAGACTGTTCCTATCATTTTACCTTGCCCTCTATTCCTATCAAATCTATCAAAAATCACATTTATGGTAAACATATTATGTCAACATACAAAGTCAGCCATTTTGAGAAGGTCCAGTTGAGAGAGAGGAGATAACCAGTCTCCTTGTGGAAAGGATCATGAAATGGCACATACTGTACTACGCCAGACAGATTAGCTGTGAGTAGAAGATGCCCTTACACACAGATCTAGGATTTAACCATCACATCTAGGATCAGCTTACCCCAAATCCTTACCATTACCATAAAAACTGTCCTCAGATCAGTGTGTAGGGGCAACGTCATCCTACTCCAGGTTACTATAGATAAGCGCTAGTGCTTGTTAGTCTGTTAGTTGCCCAACATACCACACATACCTTCTACTATAGACGATGCCTCCGCAGTGGAAAGCGAAACTCCAGTCTTTACAAGGGTAGGGACAAGACAGTAGGGAAGCCAATACCGCCAATACTCACTGAGTGATGCCAAGTGGAAGGGTTTAGTTTTGTTTTAGGGGTTTAACATTCTGCTTGAGACTGGAGATTCCCAGAATTCCCAGGGTTTGTCATTCCATGGAGCGATTATCGTCCGCAACACCCACACACACACACACAAAATCCTACCATCACACATACAGTACTTTCAAGATTTGCCGAAAGCTAACTTAATCACTCATACAAAGCGCTCTACACAACTGTTTCTTCTTCAACCAAGATCTCAGGGACCCATTGTGCATGTTCTTACTTTGAGTAATGTCTTCTTAATGAATACATTTAATTTGAATATTCAATGTATTATGATACTGTATGAATATCATAAAAAGAGCTGATCTCGTAACCCAAAACTTGACCATTGCTCTAGAACACCAGCCAATGAAGTCAAATCAGGTCAAGAAAAAATTTAGCTAGATACAGTGGGGTCCAAGATCCTTGTTGTAGAGACACACCACACTATGCATGGTTGAACTGGACCAAGTCAATGCGTCAAATGGAAGGGAGACACAGGCGCAAGGGGTGAGTGGGGGGTGGGGGTTAGCGATGCCATTGGCTCCTGTATGCATCACTTAAACCTGGCTGAAGCAGACAGAAGCAGAGACAGGCTGGGAGGAGGATGGGGAAGGGATCTTACCTCAAAGTCCAGCTCAGAGTACCGTACTCTTTTCCTCTGGGGGAGGAGGGGGGCAGGGGGAGAGAAGACATTATCAATGACTGAAGATGACCCCTTGATCACTGCACCACACATGGACACACACCACACAAACATACACCCTTATACTGCCGGATGAGGGGGTTGACCAGTAGGAAAATGACAGGAGCTTACTGCTTCACAATAAACAGCCATTCCTCATTTTAAGTTCAATGGGATTAATATGTTGCCATACCAGACAACAATATCGGTATGTGAAGATTGATTGCATCTGCACTTCTTTGAGGAAACCCTTTCTCTTCTCCTTTCCGAGTGTATTTAGGTACAATAAGCAGAGACCTATTGGTCCATTGAACTGCAGAAGACAAAAATACTGCTTCGTCTAGTCTTGACTTTACAGTACTTCTCATTCCGCTGCCAGGCACACATTACATCGCGGAGGGAATATTCCCTCCACAGTTTTCTAAAAGCTCTATGCTGTCTTTAAGAGCATCGAGTTGCTGATATAATACTACTGTATGGCAGCCAAGGTTTAAAAGCAGAGGAAGGGGGAGAGACAGACATATAAAATGGACTGCTGTTTCCTGAGTGTTTGGATGTGAGGACTCCTCTGAACTTTTTAACTTGCACACGTTGTCATCCACCCATCATCACAAACAACATTTCAAGGTAGTATTGATATCGTATCTTCTTTCGCAGGATACCATAGCTTCTTCTTACCTTAAAGAAAATTATCCCATGAAAATTGAGTTTCCTGAGTAACATACTGTAGAGTACATACACACCACAGATGCACAATTGTACATGTATATCAAAAGCGCTTCAGTGAGGGAACACATGCGCACACACGCGCACACACGCGCACACACACACACACACACACACACACACACACACACACACACACACACACACACACACACGCATTTCCTAGAGACACCTTACTACTCTGCCCCCATGTATCCATCTAACCATTCTAAGAAACATCAAAGCCACAACACAGTGTGACACTCCGAAAGAAGATTTTTCCCTGCAGAAAATAGTTTTTCTTCAAATATGCACTACATCAAACAACATGACGTAGGCCCACATCGTTTTAGACCACTAGGTAAAGCCAGAGATACACAGAGATACAAACCGCTCTAAACGCGTTTCTTTTCATCCCTCCCCCCCTCCCTCCCTCCCTCCCTCCCTCCCTCCTCTTACCCTATACCTCCATCCCTCTCTCCTCTCTCCCCTGTCCCCTTCAATCTGGTACTTGTCGTAATCCGCCTGAGAGGGCTATGTAAGACTTTGTGGAGATTGAATTTTGTTAGCCTTTCTATTAGTGTCTCTAACACTAGAAACTGAAAACCCTCCATTTCAAAAGCAATCAAGTACATTCCAGTAATCCTTCCATAATGCATCTTCATGTTAGAGTTGGAGAGTGAAGTACCGCCCGAAGCTTAATTCTGAGTGCTGCTTTCTGATATCCATCTCCAAATCAAGCACATTCAAACAGGATGAAATGCTAGCAGAGGTTGATAAATTATATATAATACTAAGCATGGGGACCTGCACGTCTCTCACAAGAAATACTTTTCTAAATATTCATGAGTATACTCATAAATATTGCGAGTGAGACGTTTTAATGAGTTTCCCTTAAAGTCCTAATTTCTAAATGAAGCATTTGCACTGTCCTTTAGTGGATGTGTCTCACTCTCCTTTAAGGTGCAATCTGGAATTTAAACAACAACAAAGCTGGCTCCCTGCCACTTTTTTGGGACACCGCAGAGGGATGGGGCTGGAGAAATGTAACTACTATCAATTTCATAGACAGAGCTATGGATGCAAAGACTGACCATCCATGAGAACAACATTATAGCTTTAACCATGTTTGAAACCACAGTTTTTGTTTACAAGTGCATTGTTTAGAAATAATGGAGTAAAACAAGCAAATATTTTGGGTTCTAGTAAAACAACAAACAATCTAGTTGAACTATGCTCATGAGGCATTTATAAGTTATATTCTTCAAGAATCAATGGCTATATAGCATTCATTTAAAAATCCCAAAATGGATGTTCCAATCCCAGATAACCCCTTTAATTATCCTTATAAGTCAACAATATGTCATTGTGTGTGTGTGTGTGTGTGTGTTTGTGTGCGTGTGAATGTGTGTGTAATTATAGTTGACAGACAGACATTCTCCAGGGGTATTCCCCCTGATCCTGTCTCTCTTACTCCATCTGGTCTGCCTCTTTGTAGACTGGAGGGTGATTACACACGTGTGCGTGCACATACACACACACACACGCACACAACACACACACACACACACACACACACACACACACACACACACACACACACACACACACACACACACACACACACACACATACTCACAGCAATCATATAAAATACCATGATTATCTTGACAGTGAAAATCACCATTCTCCCTATGACTTTATTGTCAATGCCACTGTTTATGCATCCCTCCTCTTTCTCTCCTAATAGGAGCCCTGGTAATGATACAATCACTTTGTGCTAGAATTACCATGTTTTAGCCCTGTGTGTGTGTGTGTGTGTGTGTGTGTGTGTGTTTAGTTATTTACCTCCTCCCCCTTTCTCTCTCATCTATTCATCCCTCCCTCTCTCATCTCTCCATCCGTACCTCCAGGTCTTCAGCAGAGAGGCTAGCATTAGCTGTGGTGCTGCCCGGGTAGAATCCCCCCCCTCCCAACATCCCTCCATACCCACCTCAAGGGATCCTGCTGAGAGGCTGGCGTTGGCGTTGGTGCTACCCAGGTTGCGTGGCAAGGTCCTGGTCCTCTCGACCGTCCCTCCTCCTGCCAGGATCTGCCTCACTGAGGGCCTCTGCCCCTGCTTCAGCTGGAGGGAGTGCCCGTGGGGGTGCATGTGCCCCCCGTGAGCGTGCACGAGGCCCCCCTGAGCGTGCACGTGGCCGTGCCCGTGAGGCAGCTGTTTGAGTGCCCCGTAGGAGCGGTTGAGGTTCATGGCGATGTTCATGTTGTGGTCACCGGGGGAGATGAAGTCGGCCGGGTACGCCTCGCTCTCTGCGGGGTGAAGGGTCATGGGCGACGGGGGCGGGGGGAAGGGGGGATCCTCCAACGCGATGTTCAGGGGTTTGTCCTCACCGCCCAGCCCCAGGCCTCCTTGGGAGGGGGGCAGAGGTGGTTTGAGACTAACCGTCCTACGAGGTAACACCATATAGTCCCCCTCTCCTCCTCCTCCTCCACTCCCATCCTGGCTATTTGGAGGAGGGGGCAGTCGAGCCCAGCCCAGCCCGCTCTCGGTGCACAGGTAGACGGGTGCGCCGCTCCGCTGCTGCCCCTGTTGTCTCTGCTGCTCCACGTTCACCTCCTTCTTCAGAGGAGTCTCACTCAGCTCGTTCAGACCTCCCAGAGGTGGGACCTGGTGGGGCAGTGAAACTAAAGTTAGCATCAGAATTAGCCACCAACGGAAAGAACAGTACAACAATCTACGCAGTACATAAGTGAATATGACCTGAACCAGGGAGGCCCTAGAGTTTTTCCAGGTCAGGACAAAACTACCTATTTATGGATTAATCCGTCACCTGGATGAGCAGGTTGGGAGGGGGGATGTTCCCTGGCAGGGAGCTGAAGTTGACCCCCACCCCCCCCTCCTGGTGGGCCGCCAGCTTGGGGTCATCCTCCTCGTCCAGGGAAATACGGGAGAGGGTCCCTGTGATGGTCGCAGGGTTACAGGTGTTCACCTCCTTGAAGATGACTGGAGGGAGGCAGAGAGGGTAAGGGGGAGGGAGGGAGAGGGGGGAGGGGGGGGAAGGATATAGAGAGGGAGGGAGTAGAAGGAGGAGAAATTGAAAGAAAAGGGGGGGAAAGATGCAGTTGCAGAAAGGAAAAGGAGGAGGAGAGGGAGGGAGAGAGGGAGGGAGAAAGCGAGAGACAAAGAAAGAGAGAGAGAGAGAGAGAGAGAGAGAGATTGGGAAAGAACAAAAATGTGAGCGAGAGAATAGGATGGAGATAGTGTGGGAAGAAGAAGAAGAAGAAGAGAGGGAGAGGAGTAACATGAGGCAAGAGGAGAGAGATAAAAAAAAGAGAGCATTCAATAGTTGAAAATAGTGAAGGAGAGAAGAAGAATGGATCAGGTGAAGAGGTAAGAGAGGGAGAATAAAGGAAGGACAGAGAGATAGAGTGCATGATGAATAGATAGAATAGAAGTGAGTGAGACATTACAAGTCAACATGCAAAAAATGACATTCAAACAAGACACATAATGGGCGAGACAGAGAGAAAGAGAGAGAAGCGGAGCAGAGAGGCAGCTAAGCCTCCAGAAATTGTTTGATTTTGCAAATACCTGTGGAATTAATATGAATTCAAAACAAACAAACATCTTGCTACCAAACATGAATAAATGCAGTTGCATTGATTTATTGTTCTAAAACTGTGGAAAGTAGATAAGATAAATAAATTGATGAGAAAAACCTCCCCGCTGACTCCTTCTGGCCCTACCTCCGAGATACGAACCTGATAAGAAAAGCTTTTAAAAAAAGTGAAGCCTCATTTTGCGATGATATGAGTTTTATTGCAGCGTAGTTCAGTTAGTAAGCTTCTCTCTCAGACAGATACCAGAAGCCAGGCTTTTTTTTTTTTATTAGCTGTGAGAAAGTGACATGGTGTAAAAAGCAGTCAGGTACAAATGAAATGGACCTGAATTCCCCTGCTGCTGCAGTCCATTCCATTGCATGGTCACCATGGGAACTCATTATTCGCTGTCCAGCGGTGACGGATCACTTTTTTTATCTCCTACCGTGTGTCTGTGTGTGTGTGTGTGTGTGTGTGGTGTGTGTGTGCGTGCGTGCGTGCGTGTGTGTGTGTGTGTGTGTCTGTGTGTGTGTGAGATAAGACGCAAAATGCGGTTTCTAAAAGCCAAAATGAAACACAAGATTAAACTAACCTTATCTTATCATATGTTGGGGTTGTGGTTTCATGCATTCGTTTGGTAAAGAAAGGGAACATTAGAGTACTGCACTACACGACTTACATGCTGGTGAGTCAAGTTCATTCTAACAGACAGACATACAAGGTCAGTGTTATATGGCTGATGGCTAGAAGCCAATGATGTCACACTACCATGGTTTTAGGTTAAAAAAATAAATAAAAAAAAGGACCTTAAAAGGACCTGTCATACCCCCAAATATTTCATTGGATGTTAATTGGTCACACTGTAACATTCTAACAGTAACACAGTCATGCTAAAGAACATGCTCATGCTATCATGGTCAGAATCAGCCCGCCCGGGCTAGTCACTCCAAGCTCAATCCCAAATTGAGATCCAGGCCTGTAACTTTGACTTTCCCCTCCGTCTTCCATTGAGTTCAATGGTGGATGTAGCAAAGATTCAAGGTACAGCACAGTACATGCGTGTCTCAAGTTAGGACTGAGCCTACTGGGTCTGAGCACGCTAGCATGGTGACTAACTAACAGCCCAGTCCAGAAACAACCCTTAGCTCCTTCCCATAGACACTTCCCCTTCGGAGTTAGCCGATCTGAGGGGAGCGGATAGGTGTAAGCACATGGGGATGCCTTCCAATCTGGCAGCATTGACACCTATTAGATTCGTTCGGATCTGCAAACCCCCAACAGGTGATGGCTAAGGGGAGGGGCTAATGGTTGTTTCTGGCCCAGGCCTAGTACGGTATTAGGAGGGTCAGGTGGGTGACAGACTTACATGGGTGTCCTCTCTCTGCAGGGGTGGAGGGGGAAAGTGACTGTGTGTTAATTGATTTCCACAGTGTTTCAGAAACACACACATATACAACGCATTCACACACATTTGTACTGTACACACACACACACACACGCACACACACACACACACACACACACACACACACACACACACATCATTATTCCTGCCATCGCTCCATCACGTCTTTGAACACCCTCAAGGGCGGAGTCATCATGCACAGCCAATTGCAGACTCATTCCTGCATATCAGGGGGCTCCCATTGAATGAAATAAGCGTTATTGACAGGGCGCAGTAATCCCACGACTCTGTCTTCCCCATCACATTTCATTGGCAGGACAAAGGCAAAATGTTACAGCTCTGTGCACAAATGCTCTAATTCCATGTTCATCGGATACAGAGAAGGATAAGAGAGAAAGAGAGAAAGTGAGAGAGAGAGAGAGAGAGAGAGAGAGAGAGAAAGGAAGAAATAAAAGAGAAAGAGAGAGGCGGAAAAACGTACCTGTTTGACACGCCAAGTCCACATCCTTCTCAAAGTCCGTCTGAGGAGAGGAGAGAAGGAGAGGAGGCGTGGAGGAGAGGAAAGAGAGTAAGACCAGAGTGTAAGCAAGAGAGTGTGTCTTGGCTACCTGCAAGTTTGTACAGCAGTATTACATGACATGACAACATGGAGCAGGAGAAGTACATGGAGTGTATGCTCATCATATCAATAAACATAATAGGAAATGATTCGTTTCCACTCCCCAACATCACATGAGGCAACGCAACTCGGTAGTGCACTGAGAATATTCATCACGTTGATGAGACAGAATTGTCTTGAAAGATGAAAATGATAATTTCGCGAAAATTCTATGCAGACATGCTTCATGCTGTTTTGGTATTACACAGCTGTAACGGTGGATGACACCAAGCTCAAAAGACAAGAGAGGCAAAATGTTGTATTGTGCTGTATGACACAGGACAGGTATGATATGTCTGAAAAGGTACTACACGTCAGATCCTACCGCTGCGGGAGACATCGCACGCAGTAATGATACCATTCCTCATTCCATTTCATGGCTTACAATGAGCCCGTCCTCCGATTTCTACCTCCACCAGCCTCCCCTGTCGCACAGTCTATCTTTTATTGGCAATAGAGGGAACGACGATATAAGCATGAACTGTCTGGCCCTTGTTAGAAATGACTGAAAAACAGCGTCTAATAAAATATGTCATGTTCATCTCTATCCATGACCTTGTACTTAAAGCTACCGCTGAATTAGGAGCAAAATGACTAAACACCACTTATGTTTTCGTGTTCTACCACAGCCATCTACTGACGACACCAAAGACTCTGGTCTCACTTCAGAGCTCTCCCTTCCTGGTGGGACAATGTTCCACGATGACTGCAGCCTGTAACTTGCCCCTAAGGGACCTCAGCCTTTTCCTTAGTTCTATAAGCACAAATGACTTAGCAAAAAAAAAAAAAAAAAAAAAAAAAAAACCCCAGATTGGATTGAATGAGGACAAATCCAGTTTGCCTCTCCAAAATGGCCTCCATTCAAACCTCCCAAACTTCCTGTGAATATGTGCTTCATTGTCATGCAGGCAGAGACCTCTCTCCTCTCTCAACAGAACCGCCTACCGTCCTCTACGGGACCAACTCACAAAAGCCTTTGTTTGGATATTAAACTATTAGGCATTTTAAGCACGCCACTGAGACAAAGTCAGAGAGAGAGGGGGAGAGAGAGGGAGAGAGAGAGAGAGAGAGAGAGAGAGAGAGAGAGAGAGAGAGAGAGAGAGAGAGATACACCCACACAAAGAGAGATGGGGTGAGAAAGAGAAAGGAAGGAAAATGAAACAGAAAAATTGAAAGAGAGAGGGAGAGAATGAATACAGGTCTCTGAGGAAAATAAAGCTCTTAGTACGCAAATCACACGGCATTTCAAATGGGTCTGGACTAAACGGACAAATGAGGATAAAGTGAAACTCTCTCTCACACACACACACACACACACACACACACACACACACACACACACACACATGCATGCTAAATGGAAAACACTGAGGAACATCTGAGTTGTAGACACTAAGACATCACTGGGATATCATCTGAGGCAGACAACAAAATAGATGGTCAAGTGAGGTCAAGCGACCATCACGGCCATCCCAAACTAGCGTTTGTCCAGAGATCATTAAGGAGCTCTGTCACTGTACGGCAGCCACAACTAGAAACCAGTCATAAACATGGGTTTTCTTATTCTTTTAAGACTGTCTCCGGCAGCAAAAGATACAAGAAAACCAAGACACAAAGTCTAAAAACATCAATCAAATACAACAAAAACAACTTTGACTAGAGCAATTCATATTCTCTGGCAGAAATGGGGCACCTACTGAGGAAGAGCTAGTTCCTAGTATAACTTAACAAGTAGCTAGCTTTTTTTTATTATTATTATTTTTTGCAATGCACCGCAGATTGGGACCCCCTGCTCATGCCTAAGTACTCTAGCCAGAATATGATAATACTAGCGCTGCATGTAGTTGTGGCTATTTATACACATAAGGTGCAACCTGTAACTTTAATCTCAAAAGTGCTGTGCCTGATTTTCTATCCTTTTTAAATACTGTTTGTTGATACCCATTAGGCAAACCCATTAGGCAAACGGGAATACTAAACTAATCTTGCACCTTTCTGTCACTCTAAAATACTGTAAGTGGTACATCTACATCTATAGTATCTAGAAGCATCTACAGTATAGCATCTACTTCAGTTGACGTACTGGGTTGCTGCTGTTGTGGCTATGGGCGTAGTTATGACCATGGTTATGGGCGTGGTTGAGAGTGTCGTTGTGGTCATGGCTATGGTTGCTGTGGGGCAGACTATGGTAACAGCCTTGCTGACACCCATGTTGGCACCCCTGGTGGCACGCTGGCGGGCAGGGCTGTTGGTGGCATGGCGTTTGACACGGGGGCGCGCTGTAGCGCAGAGAACCACACTGTTGCCCGGAGTAGCTCACGTTCTGACACTTCTGATGGAGGAAAGAACGTTTGGAGAGAGTGGAGGAGAGATTCAAGAAAAGGAGGAGAGGCAATTCATGAAAAGGGGAGGAAAGGAGGGAACCAAATCCAATGCATCTGAACTAACCAAAAGAGGAACATAGATTTTAGTCTAAGCTTAAAATGGCTTCTCTCAGCAGATGGCTTTTGTTTACTCTTGAGGGAGTTTCTGGTAATACTTTAAGTGAACCCTCTGTCATGAAGCTTTAATAATGCTGTCATGGTTCTGTTATGTCATATTTATAATACCGTTATGAAGGCTTTTGACAGTGTTTTAGTTTGTGCCTCTAGCCAGTGTTTAGTTGAAGATTACATCTGCATTATCTTCTTTGAAAGAATGACTGTGGGACAAAATGCGAATACAATTTAATAGTACATATCTCATCACCTGTCATACTCTAGTAGTACAGCATAATCGCTGATAATGGTAAACAACACATTGGCATGAGTCCTATTGTTTGTAAATGTTTCATAAATGATCATCAACCTGACAATATTGCAAATGTAATCATTTTCATTGTATTTTCCTCAGAGCTAATCAATTGTACCAATGTCATATCCCTATAACCTTACAGGTGCATTCAAGAGACCAAAGAGATTTGAGTAAATGGCTGTAGGTGAGCCATAGGAGGGGGATACCGAGGTCAGTGTCGCAGTAACTCATGCATTTGCTGAACACGGTGACCGGAACGACATTGTGAGGGACTTCATGTCTCTATGATTTATCACACTATTAGCTACATTTAAAAAAAAAAATTAATAACCTTAGGTGAGCTTTATACTGTTTGAATAAAGACGAGGAATTTTCTTTGGATAAACAAAACAGGTACAATGACCACTATAAAACCTCAGTACTAATATGAAACCTCTCTACCCTTCAAAAAAGGCCTTCATAACACTGTCATGACAATGTTATAACAGATGTCATAAACCCTTATAGGCAGGGTGGGAAGACAGAGCAAGGGGCCAACATGATTTCAGTATAAGGGATGGAATGCAACAATTAGGAGCAGTAGGGTGTACTGAAATGAATGTACATTTTAGGAACAATAACGTATTTCTACTGGGGACAAAATACAGGTTGATTCATTGCTAGTGTAAGGTGTGCGAATGGATCCAAGATGGCATGAGATGAAATGCTATTCACCATGATCTGCACCTGTCCGTTCTTGCAGGAATCCGGCGAGTTCTCACTGTCATCTTTGCACCCCCCCATCCGACAGCGCACAGCGTCTTGCACCTGCAGGAGAGGGGGATGAAGGCAGAGGGAAAGGAAAGTTGGAGAAGGAAGGAGAAGGGGAGATTAAGCATCTTCCTTGGTATTCTAAAGTCATTTAGATACATGAAGATTATAGACATGACCCAATTCATACACCCATGCAGAAACTATATTTATTGAGTTGTGTCATGATTTTGAAGATAAAAATAATTACAAACAAATGTTATCTCTAGCTCACAGAATATCTTATTGCTTTTATCTAGAACATGGAAGGGGAAGAATAAGTGGGAAAGAGAGAGAGAGAAGCGAGGAGACAAGGCAGCAGACAGCATGATTCAATTTGGAATGGGAGCCGGTCTTCTGAGGCTTGCAACAGAGTGAGACTTTATTAAAACAAAGACAAGAGTTTTTAACTCCAGAACCGCACAGAACTCAGAGCACCTACTGTTGGCTCTTCCCTCATCTCCTCACAACACACAACAGAGCTGATCCATTCCTCACAAGAATCACACGTCATACGATTTGGTTTTTTTTCCAGCCTGGTGAAAGACGACA
The DNA here is from genome assembly GCF_951799395.1 of Argentina silus. Lineage (NCBI taxonomy): Eukaryota > Metazoa > Chordata > Actinopteri > Argentiniformes > Argentinidae > Argentina > Argentina silus. Next base: position 19,832,555 of record NC_139665.1, on the reverse strand, counting down.
GACGTGTGTCTCTCTGCTGTGACGTATTCAGCGTCAGCGTTCTGACATTCAAAGAGGACCAAAACAAGTGACTGAGAATCTCCCAATAAAAAAGGATTGTGCAATCATAGATGAGCGACAGAGATCGCAATACATTAAAACACAGTTTTACCAGAGGGTGTGAAATCCGTGGAGTGGAATTGGATGACAGAGAACTAATGTGAAAAGCAGTGCCAAAAAAGCCATCTTCACTCTTGGTTATTCTGTGTGTGTTGTGTGTGTGTGTGTGTTTGCGTGTGCAACTGCATACTGGATCAGAGCAGAGGCTGTGTCAGATGAATAGTACATGCTCTGGTGTATGCCTCTGTCTCAGTCTCTCTCTCTCTCTCTCTCTTTCTCTCTCTCTCTCTTTCTATCTCTCTCTCTCGCTCTCTCTCTCTCTCTTTCTCTCTCTGTCTCGCACGGTCTCTCTCCATAAAGTATGTTAACTGAATTACTCGTACCCTGCTGTGTGCGTCGGCGTCTGATGTGGGTAAACAAGACTTCAAAGTGAATGGGTTTCCTATGGATCCGTGCTGGAGATGCCCCATCTCCCTCTCTTCCTCCCCCACTGCCTACCTCCCTCATTCTCCCTCTCAGTCTAATCACATTTCGATAGATTTCTCCATCCTCTCTCCTCCTCCATTTTCTCCCTCCCTCCCTCCCTCCCTCCCTCCCTCTCCCTCCATCACTCTCTTTGCTGATAACGTGCTCTATACTGTACGCCCATCCTTGTTCTCTCGCTCTCTCCCTCACACATTTTCTCCTTCGGCATCCCTCCCTCCCTCCCTCCCTCCCTCTTCTTCCTCTTTCTTCTAATCACATGCTCTGTGCTTCCATCCGTGTTCCCTGCCTCTCTATAGATCTAAGGGTGTAGTCACCCTCCCGCCCATTCCCTCTCTCCCTCCCTAGGATGATGAGGAGCATGTTCTC
>NC_139665.1:19821604-19826604 GCF_951799395.1 Argentina silus | reverse complement strand
ACAGTGTATATAAGTACCTCTGAAAGTAGACAGTTACTATAAAAGCCAACGGTTTGAATTGTTTTGATGGTTTGTAAAGTAGGTTGTAATGCCACTGACAGCCATGGGCGGTGGAGTGATTTTCTGAGGTGACAGCACTATATTTCTGTGGATGCGGGATATCTTTAAAAAACAAGAAATGATTCCACCATGTATAAGACTGGTAGTTTCAGGAGAAGTGGCATTGCAGTAGAATGATGATGCCTGATGTAAGATAATGGGGTAACTGTCTATAGCAGAGAACTCTTACATTCTGGATAACCCATTTGATCACTTTGGTCCTTTTATATGTATGAGTGCCTGTGTCGAACAAATGCGGTGTTTGTGTTGATTGAAAGTGCTCTGTGCGTCGCGTGCAAAGCTTTGGACTAAATCCCAAGTGCTGTCTCTGTGTGTGTGCATGCTGTCTCTGTGTGTATCCCTCTGTGTGTGTGTCTGTCTGTCTGTATGTCTGTGTGTCTGTCTGTCTGTATGTCTGTGTGTCTGTCTGTCTGTGTGTGTGTGCGTGCGTACATGCTTATGTCTAGTCCTACTGGAGTTAGCCCTTGTTCGTCACTACCCATAAGCCTTGGTGTTCAGTGAGGTGTGTCACAGATTTATGGACAGTAGTAAAGTGACAGAGAGGGCATTGGAGTCAGTATGAAACCCACATACAATTCATATCAACATTCACCCTCTGTCCTACACATCCCTTAGCCTGAAACAGTCTGTGTGTGTATGTGTGCGCGTGCACGTGTGTGTGTGTGTGTGTGCGTGCGTGTGTGTGTGTGTTTTGATGGCAATGCTTGTGCTGACTCAGTCCTTTGGACCCAGAAGAAAAATGTGTGTGTGTGTGTGTGTGTGTGTGTGTGTGTGTGTGTGTGTGAAGCCTCATTGACTCTCAGAGTGTGTCTTGTTTCATCACAGTGGCCAACAAGGCCACAGAGGTCAGACAGGGAAAGAGGACAGCATCATTAAAGAAAGACCTGCTGTACAGTGTGTGTGTGTGTGTGTGTGTGTGTGTGTGTGTGTGTGTGTGTGTGTGTGTGTGTGTGTGTGTGTAGACTCATTGACTCTCGAGTACCTTTCATTTCTACAGACAGCGACCAACAAGGCCACAGAGGTCAGACAAGGAGAGAGTACCTTCATTAAAGAAAGGCCTGCTGTACAGCATGTGCGTTAATGCAGGCATGTGTGCGTGCGTGCATGAGTGTGTGTGTGCGTGTGTGTTCACGTGTGTGTGTGTGCGTGTGTGTGTTAATGTAACACATCCCATCCTCATGCTTCTATTCACTGTCGATGTGAGCCATAACTTCACTACTGAAACTGAGACACATTTTGAGAAGTGTCTGTGTGTGTGTGTGTGTGTGTGTGTGTGTGTGTGTGTGTGTGTGTGTGTGTGTGTGTGTGTGTGTGTGTGTGTGTGAGTAGTGTGAGGAGTCCCCTGTGCGATGTCATGGGGCAGCAGTATTTTATTTCTGTTTGTGTGTGTGTGTGTGTGTGTGTGTGTGTGTACTGATCAGTGCAGAATGATGGGGCCGTGCTCCGCTATGCAACATTAGCATCCCATCACAGCTCATTGCCTTAGTGCCAGCCGCATCCCCACAGTTTCATAGGGAAATACATTACCACTAATGACAGCCTGTCCTGTTAGCAACAGTATGGACTGTTAGTGTCTCTGTGTGTGTGTGTCTGCTTGTGTGTGTGCGTGTGTGTGTGTGTGTGTGTGTGTGTGTGTGTGTGTGTGTGTGTGTGTGTGTGTGTGCGTGCGTGCGTGTGCGTGTGCGTGTGTGTGTGTGTGTGTGCGTGTGCGTGTGTGTGTGTGCGCGCGCATGTTAACTGGCTTAATCTACACCGTGGCTCTGGAAGCAAAAATCCAATCTACCCCCCTGAGAGAGACCTGTACCATTAACCCTTGAAGCTCCCTGAAAACACAGATTTTAATTTGCACACATCACAGACAATGGAGACCAGAAGAGAAGAGAGAGATGAAATCAATGCGTGGGGAAATGAAAACATGGATTTGGCTCAGAGGGCTGTAGAAATCCCCACTCATTGGATTAGCACAGACGACAGATCAGCGCTGATGGAATAAGAGACCTGCAGTCTATAGGGACTAGTGGAAACTACTGTGTTTGTGTATACTGTGTGTATGTGTGTGTGTGTGTGTGTGTGTGTGTGTGTGTGTGTGTGTGTGTGTGTGGGGGGGGGGGTGGGGGATTCACATTCTGTGTGTGACTGCGTGTTCCCAAATGTTAATTAAAATGCTTTCTGTCAGTCATTGTGTTTCTGAATCCAATGTCTGAGTACTCACTTTGAAATCTATGTTTATGCCTCTTTAATATGTAAATACATGGCTTAAGTGCCATTTAGTATTTCTTTGTTGTATGGTCTGACTGATCCATGATCAGAGGAACTTGTGTCACTGGCAAGTGCATGAATGGGTAAATGGAAAGCTCTTAACTGTATGTTTCTTTTCAGTGTTATCTGAAAAAGGGTTGTCTGAGTATGTGTGTGTCTCCACTCTCTCCCCCTCTCTCCCCCTCTCTCCTACTACCTGCCCCAACTTTCTCTCCCTTTTTCTCTCTTTCACAAAAGTAAAGCACAACCAGTAGTTTGACCACTACCGTAGAAGCCATTGATCCTCATGAATATGCAGACTACACAGTCTAATTCATCCTAGTGGGAATGCCTAAGCCTCTAGGAAGATGCTGAGTATATGCACGCATTGAGGGGTTGATCCATGCATGTTTGGTGTGGCTGTGTGGCAGGAGGGTGTCTTTTGGGGGGGGTTCACCTACCCGGCACGCTGCTTTTTAGACTTGTCTGAGATGCCGTCTCGAGACATGAGCTTGTTAAAGACCACAATGCCAATCAGCATGTTCACCTGGGAGAGAAAGGGAGAGAGAGAGAGAGAGAGAGAGAGAGAGAGGGTCATGTTAAGGGCTCAGCTTCAGAATAGGGAATGGGGCGGGTTGGGGGGGGTTGGGGTGGGGAGGGGGGTCAGCTTAGCTCCACTCACATCTGTGCTCCCACACCCGGTCGTACACATTGCTTCATCACGTGTACACTTTCCCATTTGGGAATACTGCCCATCAGGGAGATTTTCCATGCCTGTGACATGTCCTTCTTAATCCTGATCCCATGGCTTCACTCTCTCCCACATACATGCCTGCAACTCAACATTTGCTGTACCATGCATTGATGTCAATGGGAGATGAGTTACACACACAGATCTGAAATGTGAACTTTCAACATATGAGTCTTTTCACACCTATCACCTGCATTCGACCACTGTCCTCCGATCACAATGATCCAAATATATTCTGACCATGAACACGAGTGTCCACACCTGGCCGTTCAAAGTGTCCCATATCTGCCTCCTTTACCCACATTGTATTCAGATTTATTTTGCACACAGGACATGTGTGATGGTTACATGTCTGCGTTTATGTGTGATGTTCAGTGCTCACCTGTTTATGTGTGATGTTCAGTGCTCACCTGTTTATGTGTGATGTTCAGTGCTCATCTGTTTGTGTGTGATGTTCAGTGCTCATCTGTTTGTGTGTGATGTTCAGTGCTCACCTGTTTGTGTGTGATGTTCAGTGCTCACCTGTTTGTGTGTGATGTTCAGTGCTCACCTGTTTTTGTGTGATGTTCAGTGCTAACCTGTTTGTGTATGCTGTTCAGTGCTAACCTGTTTGTGCATGCTGTTCAGTGCTAACCTGTTTGTGTATGCTGTTCAGTGCTAACCTGTTTGTGTATGCTGTTCAGTGCTAACCTGTTTGTGCATGCTGTTCAGTGCTAACCTGTTTGTGCATGCTGTTCAGTGCTAACCCGTTTATGTATGCTGTTCAGTGCTAACCTGTTTGTGTATGCTGTTCCATGCTAACCTATTTGTGTATGCTGTTCCATGCTAACCCGTTTATGTGAGTTGTTCCGTGCTAACCTGTGTCTCTGTGGTTGACATGCCGGTCATGCCTAGCCCCTGCTGAGGGAGACAGGAGCTTCCTGTCTATATTTTGCCGAAGGCGAGATTAATTATATTTCCATTAATTAGATAATCATGCAAAGGGGGGGCTGTGTTCTCTCTTCTGCACCAGTCTCAATTACAGCTGTTTGTTTGAGTGGGCCCCAACCACAACATGAGGGGGAGAGGGACAAACACATGCCACCACAGGCCACTCACACACACACATCGCACACCTGCTCTGTCACTTACATCTCTTTCTGTCTCTCTCTTTCTCTCCTTCTCTCTCTCTCTCTCTCTCCCTCCCCCCCTCTCTCTCTCTCTCTCTCTCTCTCTCTCTCTCCCTCCCCCCCCTCTCTCTCTCTCTATCTCTCCCTCTCTCATACACACACACACACACACACACACACACACACACACACACACACACACACACACACACACAATTATAATAGACTCACTGGGTTTATCAAGCTTATTGAGAGAGCATATTTACACAGGGATTCACGCTAGCAACACTTATTAATCCTACCAACAGCCACATACAGGGAGGGGTACCACAATCACAGAGGCACTTGCAATCTGTTGTTCTGTGAAAAATAACCATGGTGCAATATTTACACTGGCAACGTGTCTTTGCCTAAAGATGTAAATCTATGTTTAACATGGTTAACAACGATCTCAATTGAAAAGGTCAAATTATGTTAGGCAAAAAAAAGTCTAAAATAAAGCTTAGCCTCAAACATATCAGGACTAGTGAGGCATGATAAGATGCAGAGAGTCAGTTTCGAGTTGGCCAGTGGGGAGGTAGATCACTGTTCCTTAAGGGCAATGGGTATTGTTCAGAGAGTCACTTGCACCAGTCGCCTGGCATCAGCATCTTGTCTTGTTAATCATTTGTTATCACTGTTGTGTCATCGCTTGTCATATTGTCTCCACGTATCCTCTTTGTAGTTTAAGGAAGGACACTCACCAATACAATAACAGCTGCAGGTCCAACAAAGGCGTAGAG
>NC_139665.1:19814104-19816604 GCF_951799395.1 Argentina silus | reverse complement strand
ACACACACAGCTCGTCTCAGCCCAGACATAAGCTAGTGTCAGCCCAGACCTTGAACACAACGAGGCACACATATACTGTAACTGTTTTCAGGGTGTGTGTGTGTGTGTGTGTGTGTGTGTGTTCTCACCTCCAGAAGGCAGCATAGATGAGCAGCAGGATGAGCAGAGCGGTGCAAGAGACCCCACATCCCACCATGAGGGGCACCGAGGGCATACTGGACGGACCCATGTCCTAGAGAGAGAGAGAGAGAGAGAGAGAGAGAGAGAGAGAGAGGAGGTGGAGGTTACACAGAGAGGGAAACAAAGAAGATTGATTCCGGCTACCTTAATAGGTGTCCCGCCGAAACAATAGTCCCCCACACAGATCACTACACCAACCTTCTGTCCCTCCCTACCTTCCCTTCCTCCTCGTGCTCAGCCCCGTTGCATCTGATCTTAAAGTCTTTTCCGTCCGTCTGTCTGCCTTTTCCATGAAAGTCAGAGTTGGATTATTCCACTAAACTGCATTCTGATCTGTATGTACCTGTTTCAGAGTGTAGTCTATATTTACACTGAACACGGAGATGACCTTCAACTGTTATTCTGAATGATAACTTAGGTAACTAAGGAGGACAACATAACTGTAATTTTGTAACAAGTAAGGACATTGGACTATCTGATACAGGTCTACTGTGCTGTATATGGCATTTGTGAAACATTCGGTACAGTTGGACTCCATTCAAACACTAGACGTCAAGCACAAGACCACAAACGCAATGTAACCTGGGGATACGACAAATACAAAACAATGTGCTATGAATATATTAATATTAAATATAGAGTGGACATCATGTCAACATGCCAATCTGTCAAAACACAAACAAAAGAACACAACATGCATGCTGTGCTTGTTGCTTGAACAACAACATGTACGCCTGCTTGTGCTGTGGTGTGTGTTGTTTACAAGGACCCTCTAGCCCATGGGCTTGATATCGTTATACAGTAGATCCACCGTGCCTTTTAATACGGCACATGAAGGCACACTGCCTACCAATCCTTTCAGTTCTCCATATAATGAGTACAATTCCATACAATACAATATCATTCTATCCTTTATTGTCCATGGAATGCCATGGAAATTCATTTTGTCAGGTTAGGTTGTCAGTGGAGTCTCTGACAATTAATTATTAGACTGTCATGTATCCCCTAAACAGAGTAGGGGCTAGGGGTTGATTTGGAATTGTGCCAAGGTGTTTCCATGTGTCCTTCTCCCTCCCCTAGGTAGGGATAGACAAGAGATACATTAAGCAGTGTTGAGGACACACTCCCTGTGGCGTCCCAAATGAGCTAACGGTTTAGCCAGCTTTTAAGTCCTCAGTCACACACTTTATCCAAATGTACCTCCTAGAGCGGCCAACAGTCTCTGTCACTCAATCCGTCACTGCACGCACAAACAAACACACACACACACACACACACACACACACACACACACACACACACACACACACACACACACACACACACACACACACACAAAAACGCACACACACACACACACACACACACACACACACACACACACACACACACACACATACACACACACACACACACACATACACACACACACACACACAAAAACGCACACCCACACACACACACACAACTGATTCATGTATGCAATGCTTTGTGAGAGAGAAAAAGAGAGCGAGAGAGACAGAGAGAGAAAGACAGACAGAAAGACAGACAGTGGTGAGGAGGAGAAAGCAGAGTCAAAGCATTTCTCTCAGCGTTGTGATTTTTTCCTGGCCTATCAAAAGGACACTGTGCCAGGTGGAGGAGAGAGAGGGATGGAATACCAAATACTCCTCCACACCAATACAGAGCGCAGAGACTGGAGGTGAAATAAAATCAAAACTACCTCATCACAAAGGGAAAAAAAAAAGAGACACAGGTTTCTCCTCTCTAAAGGAACAATCGATTTTCCAGAGAAAAACAGAGAGGAGCCAGGTACCAGGACCAAAAACAAGAACAAGAATGAAGGGTAACAGTTCTGTTAGCTGGTTCTGATATGAGGAAGGTCAGACATGGAGCGTATACAGGAGTTTGTATTGTTCCTGTTTGGGTAAAAAAAAAAGCAAAAAAAATAAGCAAAAACAAGCACACAGACAGACACAGACAGTCCCCCCCCCCCTCTCTCTCCCCCTCACGCACACACAAACACACACACAGACACACACACACACACACACACACACACGCACACACACACACACACATCAGTAGCTTTGGGCTACAATGACACCCAGATCCTTGCCCTAAATAGACATGGTGATGCAGATGTGGTGAGGGCCGAGGAGAGGGGAGTGTGTGCATGTGTGTGTGTGCATGTGCGTGTGCATGTGTGTGTGTGTGTCATGGCATACCGATTACACTGGGAGCCCTGGGCTGTCCATCTCCCTGGCTCCAGGCTCCCTGGGGCAGCCTGGCTCCCGTGTGATCTACAATGGATCTATTT
>NC_139665.1:19804104-19809104 GCF_951799395.1 Argentina silus | reverse complement strand
GTTGTGATCTTGTCATTTTTATTTATTTTTTTAAATCAGCAACAAAGCCATTGAAGAAACAGCCCAGTATGTGAGCCAGCACCTGTCCAGACTGTGTGCAGTAAATAATCTGCTGCTTTACAGCATTCATCATAAACAAGATGCCAATAGACACTTTATGTTCATCTGCCATATGTCGAGGAGACACTCCATGTCTGTCAATGAGTCGGTTCCATGTCGGCCCCCGACTCACAACAACATATGTCTGCAATAACCTATAATACGTAGCGTATTTGTGTTATTCCCTGGAAAAAAGGCCTGGGCCAAGTAGGATTGTGTTCTCACTCGCAAAGAACCACACCACGGATCACTTGGAAGAGGACCAAGACCACCCTCACCGAACTACGGTCTGCTTGTTTGGTGTGTATCCAAGTTCTTGATGGAGTGTCCACACCTGTTCAAATGATCCCGACTTAGCATAAGGTTCCATAAGTCCGCACCAAACGAGGTAGGTGTAGATAAATCTGTATGAGCTGCGGTGCTGAACTAATCTTACAGACTCAAATTCAAATGAAGACATGGCACAGTAGGGTGCACACACAGAAAGTACAAGTTTGTTTTTGCTTAGTCTCTAGATTTATTGAATTGAACATTTTAACACAGGGAGAGAAAAATGGTTTTCAGAGGGTGAAGGGAAAGTGGGGATGATAGAGAGAAAGGTAAAGAGGATGGTGATAGATGGTTAGTATAGGGTAAATAGACAGATCGAGAGGAATGAAATAAGGCTACTAGGACAAGAGTATATAATCAAACCAGCGTACATGGATGTGTTTAGCTGCTAGGTCCTAACACTTTCATTAGTGGAACAGTAGAGTGGGTCAATACAATGATCAGAACAGGCATTATCCGTGACGACTACAACCTCTACTCACGTCACTACAACACCACAAGCCCCACACTATTTATAGACATACAGTGCAGGGCACAAGCTGGAGGCTAAATCACACACACAAATGCTAACACACACAAACACCCATGTATGTTAACATGCATACATATACTAATGCACCACACATCTCAAGACATGCACACAACCTTACATGATTTTCACACACAAGCACATACAGTAGGTAACAGTACGTATGTCCACAGAATGTGAAACGCCTAGGTATCCACACACCTGAATGCAGTCACTCTGAGTCGAGTTGAACCTCCCAACTCTCTACTGTCCGTCTACTTTTATCAGTCCCCCATGTACGGTCCGACTCACTGGACACTAAGCTGTTAGGGGCTAATGAGCTAATGAGCTCCCTCACTGTTGGAACTCTTGTCCCTTGTCAACTAATGAGATGTAGCATGTCTCCTTCTCCCAGCAGTAACTACAGACTGCTATCTGTTGTAACAACACTACAACATAATCTGCATTGAAACACTGAATGCTTGGTTCCAAATTCAGTTCTAGAGGACCCATCGAACCATGGTATTGCTGTCTTCATCTACACAGACTATTAATGTGCAAACGTATTCAGACCACCCGACGTAGGACAGAGAACATGCTCACTAATGCATTTCGACATTATCCACGGAAAATGCGTAAAGCTCTTTAAGATTGCTATCTCTCTAGAGAATAAAAGATTAAAAAAAAAGACATAGACTGTGGTAAATATTCAGTTCAAATATGAATTCAATTCAGAATAGGAAAAAATAAACATGTGTTAACAAAAAGTGGTCACAACCAAAACTGGATCTTGCATCCTGTATCTTGTGCATTCTGTCCTATCAATTGACAATATAAAGCTGATTTGGACAGTCTTCTAATGTATGCTAGCCTGTTAGCTTGTTGGATCAAGCATTAGCTTTTAGCTTGTTAGCACCAGTATCATAGAGTAGAATAGGGAATGTGACTCACCGGGTCTTTAGCTTGCTGCGCTAGCACGGCGTAGGTGGAAATCCTGCTGCACAGGCATTTGGTGTGGACGGCCGCAGACGCGAGTGTTTGGCAGCCCTCTGTGTCCCAGTTTTCAGCACCAGCTTCCCTGGAGGTCAGGGAGACATGGGAGACACACAGTGAGTGAGAGACACACAAACAGATACAGTACACACACACACACACACACACACACACACACACACACACACACACACACAGATGCACAAACGCAAGAGAGTGTGTGTGTGAGAGAGAGAGAGAGAGAGAGAGAGAGAGAGAGAGAGAGAGAGAGAGCAATTGTCTCATTCATCCCTGGGCCGTATTTTGCTGTGAAGACCACTCTAATACCTCTATGGAAACCAAGGCCTTCCTTGTCTCACTCTTTCCTTGAATCTCCATTCTTCCTCTACCCTGTTTTTCAGTACAGTATCTTTTGTATTTGTACATCATCACACTAAGCCATGTTATGGGAATTCTAAGTATCGTTGTATAAATTCTAACACTGAACGAAGATTCCACTAGAGTTAAGAATATGGCAGAGCAATCTTCTTCTTTATTTGTTGCACAGACAAAACATCTGATCGACTTATGAGAGACAGCCAGAGGAGGTCCAAATTTGACTAGTTTCAGTTTTTTTTTCCACCTTTATACAGTTCCTCAGTAGGAGAATTATTCATGGGACACAGCAGTTTCGACACACCAGTCATAGGACACTATAAGCTTCCTATTGGTCAACCCAAGTTATTTAAAGCACAACAACATCATAAATGGTGGACGTGTTCTTCATACCAAGGCTAAGGATGAAAGCACACCGTCCTCGTCTCAGTGGTCACAGAGTTACATTTCTACTGACAAACAAGCTCAGTTCAACAATTTCCATCACAGCCATAAAGTCCATTACATGCCATTCGCTCAATTTACCTTCCTCCCTTTCACTATTAATCATATTATTTCACGTATTGTCATCCTCCAGTCCTTTTTTGTATCTTCCTTTGTTCCAACCCCTCCATCCACTGTGGAGTAGTGTTGTGCCCCTTCTCTGTGGGTAATGACTTTTAAATTCTCGGATGAAAAGTTTGATGTCGAGGCCAATCAATGGGAGCATTCAGACGCTCTAATTGAACTAATTACCAGTCCCCTCGCAGCCACACAGTCCCCACAACACACCCACCATATGCTCTACCCAGGCTGCAACACTCCTACTACAGCTGGAAGAGCCTGGGAGACCATGTATAGCAAGAATATAAACCTTCATTTAACTGTTGTATGTATGTATGTATGTATGTATGTGTGTGTGTGTGTGTGTGTGTGTGTGTGTGTATGTATGTATGTATGCATGTACAGTATGTATGTATGTTTGAATGTATATATCAGGGGAGGCTGGTGGAGGCAGAAATCAGAGGATGGGCTCATTGTAATGCATGGTAGGAAATGAGGAATGGTGTCAAACCTTGCTCTGCATGTATGTATGTATGTATGTATGTATGTATGTATGTATGTATGTATGTATTAATGTGTGTATGTATGACTGTATGTGTGTATGCATGTATGTATGTATGGATGGATGGATGGATGGATGTATGGATGGATGGATGGATGGATGGATGGATGGATGGATGGATGGATGGATGGATGGATGGATGGATGATTGCATGTATGTATGAAGGTATGGATGTATGGTCCTAACACTGGCAGTGCTCCAACTGTGGAATGTTAATCAAGTAAAGCAAGCTGTGATTCAAATCATATTTTCAATATCATGTTAACCAGAGTCATGAACACTATTGCTCATATTGAACCATTCATCCTTACTGAGGGTGCCAGAAGAGCTGTTTCAACTGTTATAATAGACCAGATGTTCAGTCACCTCCTCATCTCCCTGCCATGTAGGGGGTCACCAGTGTGCTCCAAGTCTCCCACTGAAAATAGACACAGTGTTCAATCGCAGTGGGTTTTTAATCTCTCTTTGTGGTTTACATAAAGGTTAACCAGTAAATAATTGCAGCTGTAGCAGTACTGCGTGTACTTTACACCTCCGGCTCAATGTTCCATTAAAACCTCTCACGCTGATAATACCAAGAAGCACCTACAACGACAAGCTGATTGTGGGTGAGAGCAATGTGTGTAATGCTGTGTTTATTAGCACGGGGTCCAACTGTATGAAGGGTTTCCTTCCGCTTCCTTTACGTGACATGAATGCCAATACATCCCTATGTTGATTTGTTTCTAGCCATGATGACCATACCAGCACTGGTACAGGGGCGCAAGGCTTAACTCTATTTCTGAACAAGGTATGGATGCTTTGTAATGCCCAAACCCAAGCCTTCTTAGTGGGAGTGATATCATTGGAACACAGCCCAAACCAAAGACTTCCTGGAAGGGGTGATATAATTGGAACACAGCCCAAAGCCAAGCCTTCTGGGTGGTAGAGTTGGAACGCAGCCCAAAGCCAAACCTTCTTGGTAGGGGTGGTTGAGTCGGAACACACTCAACAGTGAGAGAAGGGTTTGGGGCCACATGGCTTAACTCTGCAGCCTGGACAGACAGATGGACAGTCCACTGTAAAAACTGAGCAGGCATGATTATCATCTGGACGTGGACATATTCCACTAAGATTACACAGCTCCATAGGGACACATACTGTAAACAGGGCCCAGATTCACATGTAAACAGTGATTATCAATGATCATTGTCCCAGACTGTGCAAAGGCAATGAGATTGACTTACTATTATGTAACAAATACAAAAAAAATGCATGCAGACTACTTACACATAACCTCCAATAAAAACATACACAGTAGGGGTGAGGGATAGAGAGGTACCATAGACCCGTTGTCCCAAGACTTTCTATTGACCACCAGAGGGTCATAACTCACTCCAAAAAGTCAAACACAGTTAAGACACCATTCACTTTATACTGCTCTACCCTGTCCTTGCGTAACGCTGTTGTGTTGTGTTGTGTTTGGGCATATATGTAGTACACATGCCTCAATGTACATTTGGTTGCATAACCAAATTCATGTGTATGAAAGCCCCTTTGCACATGGATGTGACTTGTTAGTGAGTCTGTGTGTGATGTGATGAGAGAGAG
>NC_139665.1:19786604-19801604 GCF_951799395.1 Argentina silus | reverse complement strand
ACGGATAAAGAGGGATGACATACTTCAAATTGATGGTGGAGGGAAAGAAGAGAGGGGGTTGTGAGAGGAGAGAAATAAGGAGTCGTGAGGAGGAGAGAGAGATACACCCGTGGGTATAGGCTAAGTCCTTCTTTATACTGAATGCCAGGTTTGTCACCATTTGAGGCTTATGATCCAACAACAAGCATCTGGCAAAGTATGACAAGGACATCTGATGTAGAACACATTGAGGTAATACCGCATGTGGTAAGAGGCCTCCCAACAGACTCTTGTTAATGTCTCAAACACTGAGACATTGATTAAACAAAACAACAATATATTCCATGCTAAAGCGACAGAGCATGACAGTGTCTCATCTTCAGGTGTTATGCTCTGAGGAAGGTCTCGGGTCTATAATGTAAATCATGCATTGATCCTAAGCATGCAGAAGCCCCTTTGTTTCCTGAACTTGATTTGAAATCTGTGCAAGGCTCATGGACATAAATAAATGCATGATTTTTGTGGGCATCTGTGAGACACAAAAGTCTCTCTTCATTCAGTGCATTTTCATTGGTAACATGAATCGATACATTCATACACACCGTCAGAACACAGGTGGAGAGTTAGTTTGCCCACCCCCAGATAACTACATTCAGAGAATGGTTTGGATTGAATAGAGACAATACTTTTCAGTCTGAGGGACAAGATGTGGTGCGGTAAACCAGATAGGATTGGCCCCTAAGTGAGTGGCTGTAGGATGTGTGTGTGTGTGTGTCCCAAGGCGCCTGTCTGGACCAGAGTTTGGGGGATGTGACTTAGTGTGGAGATAAGTCACTGGAACAAATCTTCTGATGACACAAATCGCCTCACGTCACTCTGGTCTCAGCACGCCATGCTACCTTTCAGATGCAGACACACACACACACACACACACACACACACACACACACACACACACGAAAATGCACACACATATCAACACACAAGCACGTATACGCACGCACACGCACACACACACACACACACACACACACACACACACACACACACACACACACATACACACACACACACACACACACACACACACACACACACACACACACACACACACACACATACACACACACACACACACAGCTGACAGGACATGCAAACCCATGACCTAGATATCAATAAGACTGGCAGCACATCACAGAAAACCTGTCACTCTCCATCCTGTACTGACTGAACCTATGATAGGGGATCAATGTCCTGTCAATTACGTATGAAACCATAGCAAAAGGAACCGCTAACAGATGTCTGATCTTATTGCATCCCTGTAGGCCAACCAGGATATCCAGAGTGTCCACACATTGTGTCATTGACTGAATGATTTATAACATATACACTGTCGTGGAAAGTTTCATGTCTGTTTTAAAAATATCTCTGCAGATGCTATAGGCCTGTATCGCATCACTGTATCGACACAGGTACAAATCAAGAATAATAATATATTGTTGTTGACCACGAAACAATCCCCTTGCATGACTCTATAATTTGTGGTGGTCTGCTGTAGAATGAGATGAGGAAGGTATTTATGTCACAAAAGATGCCAGGAAGTACATTATTGGAGTCATCTATGGTGTTCTCAGTTCCATTGACTGGAAATTCAATGTGTTTCTTAGTACTGATACACTTCCTCTCCTCAAGAGAATGGTCACTGTCTAACATCCATCTCTTTCTTGGAGGTCATGTTGGCATTTCACACAATAGCCCTCCCTCTCGTTTGCTCCAAGTCTCCCATGCAAGCATGCTTTGTCACTGACCTCTGCTCCGGCCCTATGCTCTGCCGCCGTTGGCTAATTTGTAAGCCTCTTTAGCCGGATTAAGCGTCTTCCTGGTGTGCCAGCTGACCGGGGAGCGTGGGTAGTCATGTTTCTACCATAGCCATATATATAGCCTATTTTTTTTATTTTTTTAAAACAATCCACCATGTCAGCACTAAATAACCCATGTTACTGTGACAATCTGGTAAACTGCAGCTGTAGATTTGGTGAAGCTAGTCAGATACCGGTATTATAGTATACATCTGAACACCATGTTCCTGCATACTCTCTCGACGTCTCACCAAGCCATGCCATGTGTACCGTCTCTAACAGAGCAGTGAATCCAACCAGCGAGACAACAAAAAAGTCCTAAAGTCATAAAAAGGCAAATAATGTTCTCTTGTGCTCCTGGGCTATCCATATAAAGATAGTGAATCTCTCAGAAAGAGCAGTTACTCACCCCTATAACTCAACACGTCCAACGATGGAGCTATATCCCAAACTCTACTCAGGAGCTAATGCAGGTCGCGCTTATCCAAACTCTACACAAAAACATACACAACTCCAACCGCGAGTCTATTTGTCCATGCTGTAGTGCAGAGTATCTGGATCCCAAAGTCAACATACGCAGAGAAGCAGCATCAAGTGAACTCTATCCCTGTCCATGCAGTCCCATGTGCTCCTCTATCTCAAACTCTATCCACATGATGATATAATTCATCTCTACATTATACAACCCATCGGGCAAAGACACTCTAACTGAAACTACTCTCCCATGTCAAGGAGATCGATCTACCCTACTCTATTCTCAACAACTCTTCCCCATGGTGAAGTGTTTGGCAACTCTGACCCTAAACTCTCGACAAGCCAATAATGTCTAGTAGTGATTAGCTTTTCTACACCAACGTCTACAGTACTTTGGGTCATACAGTGGTGTAGCGCTAAAAGTCTTCACTTGTCCATGAAGTGCCGTAGTGGTGAAGGATCTCAGCTATCTCCCGCCCTTGCCCATAGTCCAGCTGTGTGCTATAGATCTAAGCTAAATTGGTGCAAAGGTAGAAGATCTAAGCTAAAGTCTACTCACTCATGCTGTGGATTGCTGTCTGACAGAGCGAGCCGCTCGCTGATCCCTTCCAGCTCTGTCAGATGGAAAAGTGGAGCAGCCTCATTCATCCCCCCCCTCCCCTCCTCCCCTCCTCCTTCACTCTGCCTCCACCCACCCCCTCCCTGCACCTCGCTCTTCCACCGGGCCGCACGCAAAAGGAAGAAGAGGTAAAGCGCGAGGAAGAGGCGGCAGAGGTGGAGGTGGAGGTGGGTGAAATCTATTTCCATTCCAAGTGATGCATATCGTGGGCTAAGTATAGAATACTGCGAAACAGCTTATTTCCCTGCCACATGTATTGTTCTGTACTGAACATGCACATACAAATAAAAGTACAGCTACTGACTAATGTAAGTTCTGTCAGTTGTAGGAGGGGATGGAAATAGCAAGAAAGATTCAGTGACGGATACAAGGGAGTGAGAGACAGAAAGAAAATGTTTAGACAATGGGTTTGGAGGAGCGGATGGGAAGATAAAGTAGGAATTGATGCAGAAAGTTTGCGCCCCCACAGTTGCTATTTTGGTCAATACTGCTATAATGCCCTATCACATTGTTAGCAGCGGGAGACATTAGATGTTCTTTTTTTTTTTTTAAATGCGTTGTGACAGTGTTGTTACTTTCGGTGTTCAACTGTTACAACACTGCAATGAGAATTTTGCAGCTGAAAAAAAGTGCTGTTGACAACTAATCTTATAAACCCATTTTGTGTTGCCAACATTAAATCTGATGCATTATCACAGTATAACATGGTAGGGGGAACAGACAAGCCAGAAATGAGGTTGCCCCATTTACAATCCCTTTTATAAGAAACCCAACATCCGTGCCCTAAAGAAAACATCATTACTAATGGTATCATTATGATTATTGTCAACATTCTGAAATATGTCTAAAGCAACAAAATATGAGCAGGCAAAAATCCACAGCTAAACATACCATTAACTAGTGCAGCTATTGTAGTAGTAGGGTGGAACAATAGATTACTAGAGTCAATCTAACCGGCAATAGACCTTTACTTCCTCGCTGTCTACCATGGCTGGTTAATTAGAGGAAACGTGTTTTTGGTCTAGCGAGATTTTAGCAGGTTTAACAAATAAAGGGAACTCATATTATTGGTCAGCAACTCCGTGGTCCATTTGAAAGCACAAACCAGCATACACAAACCAACTACAACCATGGCAGATTAAGGGCATTAGACCCATTTTCTTCATGGCATTACTGCTCTCGCTCAGTGTGGTGTGGTGAGTGTAGGGGGGAGTTTCCGGATCTTTGGAATCTGATCCCTATCACCGTGAGGGATTAAAATTAGGATTACGGACCCCACCCTCCAGCTTCATCCATCTGTACTGGACAGTACATCCAACCAGCATATATCCATAACTCCATATTTTACTGTCTAGCCATATGCAGTAAACCTACTCACTCATAGCCCAGTCTTTTTAAACAAAAACAAATCCAAATGGAGTTGGATGTAAAAAGAAAAAAGAAGAAAAATACATTTGGGACTGATTGTTATTTAGAATGGGGGGTACATAGAGGGGTTTTGTGGAGGGTCATACTTTACCAATTTCAGTCTAAGGGAGGGTGATGTGTTTTTAAATAGAGTTGAGGGGAGGGTCATGCAATTTGCAATTCATAACATTTCGATATCTTTCAATGCTTCAGAATTCAATGCTGTGTATGCTCCTGTTACACTACTTTTGCTGCCTCTGTATGCCAAAGCTGTGTATGGGATGGACGCTTTCCAGTCTCACCATTGGTTAACTTTTCAGTCCACCTGACATGATTGGGCATATCCAAGGGTGGACTTGTTTTGCAATTGCCATGCTCCCTTGTGGCTGGTGTTTTCACTAATTGGACCCTACGGAATACCCAAAAGTCACTAAGAGTCTGCCGTGTGAAAAACAAGTCCACCCCAAATGAGCCTTTGTTAATAAACGCTCAGAGTGAGTGTTGATTTGATGATAACAAGTCAGAATTGCAATATTAATACTGAAATGTGTTTTATAAAGCAGTCTTTACTGAACTTGCCTTTATATAATCCTATGTGTGGCTGGTGTTTAATTTATTTCATTCTGAGGTGTGTTATTTTTTAATTGTTTTTGCAGCCTTTAAAAAATACAGATTTCAGTAATTAGTGCTGAAAGAAACAGAGAGAGAACATTACAAAGCACAAACTAAATTATTTGCATTATATCTGCAGATAATATTCTCTTCGATAAATATAGCCTAAACCAAAATAACAAGAACTGACTGGAGCAGAGGGAGAGAGAGATGTCGGTGCTCTGAAGTATAGGCCTGCTTAATGTTTTAATGAAATATCAAAAACAACATTTATATTAATGTCATGTGTGTAACAGTGCCTACAGACAAATTGATTAAATTAAAATAATTTCATTGCAAATGAGAGACCCTATAAAAACAAAGATATTAATTCCAAAATGACATTAAATAATATCCTTGCATTAAGATGGACTCAATTAAATTTATTGAGTGATTTGTTGCTGACATTTTGCATTTTAGCTAATTTTAAGAGTGCCATAGCAAAGGGTCTGAATACTTATGTACCTGACAGATTTTTGTATTGCAATTTGAATAAATTTACAGAAATTTCTAAAAACCTGTTTTCGCTTTGTCATTCTGGGGTATTGTGTGTGGATTGATGGCAAATTATTTTCATTTAATCCATTTTAAATTGAGTCTATAACACAAGAAAATGTGGAAAAAGTGAATGGGGTCTGAATACTTTCCGAAGGTACTGTAGGCACTGTTGACATGTCACACATGAAATTAATGAGCTCAATGAGGCACGTGGAATCTCATGCGGGGCACTGACTCTCGCTCTCCAAGTGAAATTTGCACACAGGAGACTGGACCTGCGACTAGGTCTTCTCATCCTAGAAGTGAGACCGTACATTCGGTGCTCTGCTATCTACTTCATTAATGAATTGATTAATTAATCAGTTTGTTTTCATAAGAGGAGTGTCACAGTGTCACAGTTTTTTTTATGTTCAAGGAGTGTTCAAGGAGGTCAATAAAAAAAAAAAATGCTTGTCATATTTAAGAGGTCTGCTTTCCTCCATGTAATGTACCCCCCCATCATAAATAACAACCAGTCCCTTAAAACAAAAAATAATAAAAAAAATACTAATGCATGTTTTAGGCTTTTTATGTCCTCCCTGAAAAACATATTTCAATTTGCAGTGATTGAAATGCCTGGTGTACATCTGGCAGTATGGATTAGAGTAGATCGAGTGTGCATGTGTGTCTGTGTGACGGCAGGGGTTTTAGCCCATTCAGGGCAATGTTCTGGGTCGGGGGAGATAGACGCTGGAGGCAAGGTCAGGGACCACTCAGGAAAAGGATGCAGAAAATCCATCATAATTTCCCCTACTAGAGAGAGATGCATGACCCAGCGAGAGAGAGGGAAAGTACCTGTCTTTCATTTCTCTAACTCTCTCTCTCTCTCTCAGTGTCGATGTGATGTTTGCACGCATGCATGAGGTGTAAATTAAACGACCAAATTAACCCAAACAAATAAATGCCAACAGATCTGCAAATCACTCCAGTTACAAATGTGTTATCAAGTCAACCCTGTCCAGGTTCATGTTTGTAACAAAAGAAGACTAGGCTATACTTCTCCAACCCTTTACTTTACCTTTAATGAATGCTTTAAACAGGAGCAGAATTGCAGGTTTATCTGTGTTTTAACTCTTGCTCCTCTGACACTGGACATATATTTGCTAAGCCATTCTCAGTGTGACTCAATCTGTGTTGGTGTGAATACAAGCCTTGCTAACTGACACTCATGGAGGGGGTGATGTCAGGCTCAAGAGATTTGTGTCCCAATGCAGTCTGTTATCCTCCTACTGAGTGTCTATTACAGGAGCAGACAGGACTGATACATGCCTGCGTACTGTAAGAAGGTCTCTCACACTGAGGAACAGAGCAGAAACAATTCTCCCGTAAACTGTCAAATTGTTGGGTATTTCTATGTGTGTGTGTGTGTTTTGTTTTTGTGTTTCTTTATTCGTTTGTGAGTGTGTGTGTGTGTGTGTGTGTGTGTGTGTGTGCGTGTGTGTGTGTGTGTGTGTGTGTGTGTGTGTGTGTGTGTGTGTGTGTGTGTGTGTGAGTGTGTAAAAGCGAGAACACGTTGTTATACTCAAATCAGAATTGGGTTAACTCGGCAACAAACATTGCTGTCAATCTGTCCTTTCTGGAAACAATATTTTATGCATGTTCTCTGATATGCCCAGATGGCACCATACAGTATGAGGATACGTTCAATGTCAATGAGATTGTGTCTTGTTTTCACCTCCACTGGTGCACTCGTACACACACACACACACACACACACACACACACACACACACACACACACACACACAAGCACGCACACACACACACACACACACACACACACACACACACACACACACACACACACACACACACACACACACACACACACACACACACACACACACACACACACACACACACACACACACACACACACACACACACACACACACACACACACACACACCCTCAGGGATGCAAGCATGTTCCATATAGTACCAAACCTGGCATCCTGGCTTACAACCACTTCCGTGTGGCTGATATGTTTGGATGTGTTCAGCCTTGTTTGGGTCTAGCTGGATGATAGAAATCTCCTTATCTCTCTGCTTTATATTCAGGTTGGCTCGCTCTTTCTCTAATGACAGGGTTTTAATTTGATTGCAGTGGCAATCTGGCTGCTAGTTAATTGACTTTGCAGGGCTGCTTTATTCAGATGGTGGTTTAGTTTGATAATTTACATCTAATTTATCTCTTATTCACCCTCTTATCCCATCTCTTTGTTAGCACGGTGACTAAAAAGTATCTGTGAAATTGTGTGTGTGTGTGTGTGTGGGGGGGGGGGTGTTGGGGGGTTGGGGGGGGGGGGGGGGGGGGGGGGTGGAGAAAAGGAAAAACAGAGGAGACCTGAGATAAAGCTGTTACATTATAGGAAATGAAAGAAAAAGTAAATCAGATAGTGGTTGAGGATCGTGGCCAACGTGTGGGTCCTAGTAGTTTTGTTCATTTGATGGGTCACTGAACAACTTCAGTGAAAAGGCTTAAGTCACGGCACAAATAATATCTGGTAACCTCTGCTCTATGGCATAAGATATGTAGTATACAAGTGGTTTACATTGACAAGGGAGAGAATTCATCAGGGGAACAATTTGATCCAAGATTGAGATGACAGGATCTGATTTTAAAACAGGTACCCTAGCCTTGTATTATATGTTGAATTTCAAATCCAGAATGAACATTCAAAATGGCTTCAAAGAGTGCTCTCTGCAATACAGGCCAACACTCAATGTATATCAAATATATATGAAAGGTGGAATAAATGTGATAAATACAAGCTTGAGTTCCCTTTGAGTGGTTGGGAATAAAGAAAATATAGTGTTTATTCTCACTGAATGATTTAATTAACACTATCTTGAGGCAGGAATCTTCATTAAGCTGTTTTCAGAGTCATTAAACACACACACACACACACGCACAAAACACACACACACACACACACACACACACACACACACACACACACAGTACACACTCTACACAACAACAGCATAGAGACATAAAGATTACTTACGGGTTGCCATAGTCCCAGACAACACACTGAGGGTCAGATGTACCCTAGAAGAGAGAAAGAGGAACAGATAAACTGTTACTGCCAGTCGGGAGAATGAGTTGGAGAGATGGAAAGAAATAACTGCCTGAGGAGAGCCAGTGAAGGTGTAGAGGAAGGAGGGAAAGGTAAACAGACAGAGTGGAGGAGACTGAGACAGAAGGAGAGAGGGAGAAACATTCATTGCCCGAGGACCGGGAAGGGAATTTGATATGCGACTGCTGGAGGGGAGAGGGGGAAGGTGTGTTAGAGACAGAAAGAGCAAGATGCAAATAGAGAGAGAAAGAAGCATCATATTCAAAGCAGCCATTTTGAGTCATTAACTAAAGGCTGGAAACACCAGTTTAAGCTCTGCTAATTTTCATTCCCCGTGGAAAAAAAAGACACATTTTGAAGAGAGACACAATCCCTGTGACAGACTCTCCTCAATGTCTAGACAGCAGTCGAGTAGTTATTGACTCGCTCTTAATCCATCGATTCACTGGAGCCAAATCCAATCACCTGAGTTAAAGTGCAGTTGATTCCTTGGCTAATCAGAGCTCAGTGGTCCATTGCAGTGGGGATGACTCAATGCGAGTCAATCAGAGAATCGACCAGTGAATCAATTGCTCTAATTGACTGATTTGGGCTCGTTCCCACCAGTGATCAGCAATCGATTTCTCAGAATTAATCATCTTTGCCCATTCTGAACCTATTCTTCTCTACAGTGTGTGTGTTTTCAAGGGAGGTACTGTAGCATTAGACAATCATCGATTCAGGGTCAGAACCGTCCAGTCCAGTCCATGAACTCCCCAAGAGCTCTCTATTTCACCCCGGACATTAAAAAGCACTTGGAGAACCAGATAATCAGGGAATTCAATCTTGCCACGGCAAACATGGTCAACAGGGGTGAAAGGTTAAGCCTTCAGACCAGTAGTACTTCTCATTACAGAAAGGCTAGATGCTCCATAAGACAAAGAGGGCATAGCGGCCTTGATAGACCAGCTACCCACACATAGGAGCCCAACTCTGGGGAGGTAAGAGAGGATGAAACCACTTTGAACCAATCCATCCTTCATATGGATATCTCCCTGTTAATGAAGGGGAGGCTCCCCCTGGTGTTGAATGGTATTACTGCGCTGCTCCCAAGGGTAGTGTTTAGTCCTTGGACAGGAGTGAACATGTATCCCCTTGCCTGACTGCATAAAACATCTTGGAAAAGTTTCACTAAGGGGATTATCTTCAGATGATTTTCCTTCACTCAAGTGAATCAAGGGTGTTTGCATAAAACCCCTTCCAAATGGTTATTGTTCTAATACAAATGGCCAGTTCCTCTCAGATCAGTCCTGAAGCAAGGACGTAGAAAATGGGGGAAATGAAAGGCACACTGTTGATCTTCATCCAATGAACACATCCCTTTTTCCTCAGTCAAGGTCACAAATGATCTTCCATGCATGGAAAGGGTAAACTAACGTGGCGTAACCCATATCCTTACCTATCTATTTTCTGTCCGATCCGTCAGATCAGAGATTTCCACATGGATGGTGGAGAGAATGATGCATCATCTCTGTCTTCAAGCAGGACCGGAGCACCGCGGACCAAATTGATGAATGACAGTGCTTTGTTTCCGCTCGCAGACAAATGAGTGTCATCTACATCAAAAGTCCCTCAGTGCACATTAGACACCATGATACGCCACGCGGCGTCTGCTAGCAATCAGCCATCAATCATCAGTCACTCGGCCAAGCGGATGCTAACGCTAGCTCGATCATGAGTGACACCAGTGTACTCCCACACTGTCTGTCATCTATTTAGCAGTGGCACATCCCGTAATGACAGAGTCTGCCCAGACAGCACTTTCCTAAAGCACCGGAGAGAAAGGGGGCTGCTAACAGCAACATCCATGGAAAACGATAACGAGTTGCATTGTATACTGCTACTTTTTTTTTTCGGTTGCAATCTCAAAGCTTTTTCACATGGCATTAAAACATAGTGGCTCAATCATTTCTCGCGACCACGGATGCACGGCGGCAGCCATTTTGTGTCTGAATGCTTGACATACATTATTTATCCAGTTGGAGCTGTTGATTGATGACACAGTGCCCTTTACCAGGCCAATGGTAATAAATAAGAGGAGCGTTTACAGTAGATGGCGTTTTTCCAAGGGCTCAAAATGTTTTGCACTTTCAGTAGGAACTCACCTCATTCACCACCAGAGCCATCTGGGAGATGCAATATAAATGATTATGAGTAAATGGGATTACAGCTAAATAAACACGGAGAAATATCGAAAGGAAAAAGGCTTATGGCTAATCAGCATAAGTAAAACCAAAGCCAGCTGAAAAGCTAAAGGGCGAATGAGGGATGACTTGTGGGAGTGAGAGAATTTGGCATCTGTTGCACTTTAGGGAGATACAGCTTTCTGCCCTCCTGCTTCTTACTCACCAGCACTAACACACACACACACACACACACACGCACACACACACACACACACACACACACACACACACACACACACACACACACGCACGTGTACGCACATGCACACACGCACATACGCGTGTACACACACACACACACACACACACACACACACACACACACACACACACACACACACACATATATATGCTGTGTGGTCATTGGGGAGGTGTGTGGGGAGCTCTGACCAGATGTCTTCACAGTGAGGACATTGCCCAGTACAGGGACCCCAACACACTGCTCTGTGGCCCCCTCTCTTAACATCTGTTGCCATGGTGCTGCTTCAGCATCTGGGCTTCATATTCCTGGCCAAGGTCGCTACCCTCTCAGCTGCAGACAACAACACACACGTGCACACAGACACGCGCACGCGTGTGTGTGTGTTTGTGTTTGTGTGTGTTTGCCCTACACACTGTCCTACCACAGGGGTCTAGACCAGAGCTCTGCTTTCCCTGCAGGAATCTAAGGCTGTAGACCCAAATCAGCATGTTAGGGGCAGCGGGAGACATTAATGTCCTCCTGACATTGGGCCCCCTACTCCCTTTTTCTATGGAATATGCATCAATGTGTTAAAAAGTCACTGTCAGAGATAGATAGATAGAGAGAGAGAGAAAGAGAGAGAGAGAGAGAGAGGGGGGGGGGGGGGCAAGTAAAAGAACAGAATGAAAGGATAACTGAAATAAATGCAGAAGGAAAGGGGGCGAAAATACATGCAATAAGCCCTGAGCTGATGAAGCCATTGCAACAGTGTTACCCCTGAGGTCCTGCTATCTACACTGGCTCATTTAATTTGCAGATCCCTAGTGTCGCTACTGCAGGCCATTCATGATGTGTGTGTGTGTGTGTGTGTGTGTGTGTGTGTGTGTGTGTATGTGTGTGTGTGTGTGTGTGTGTGTGTGTGTGTGTGTGTGTGTGTGTGTGTGAGTGGTTGAGTGAGTGGGTGGGTGTGTGTGTGTGTGTGTGCGCTATGTATAGCAGCATTAAATATTCAACAGTATTTTCTAAACAGTGCCCAACCTTTAGTGGATGCATTATTCAACAGCATTTCTCTGAGGTCATAAATAGAGCTTCTAATTAAACTCTCCATTGCTGCTTTCCAGAGACTGCTTGGGTCATGTTAAATGCACAAGGTATAAACACATTAAAATGCTGTTATGGTGCATTATAATCAACTAAAGTCATGCCTTAAGGTGTAAAAACCCTAGAACCGTAGAATGCATTGTAACCAGCCTTGTTAGTATAGGTTATAACCCTGCTATGTCATGTTCTACTCACGTTGAGTAGAGGGGACAGCTCTACCACCACCATGGGTTCGATGGGTTTGGGTTCCGGGCGTACGGTGACTGTCAAGATCTTAGAGTTGATTACTGCAGGGAGTCTGAGGAAAGACAGAGAAAGAGAGAGAGAGAGAGAGAGAGAGAGAGATTGTTCATTTGCCCCCAAAAGATGAGAGAGAGAGAGAGAGTGACTTTGCGGGACGGACATCATCCCCGCCATACTCCCCTGCAGTGTTTTAAGGCTTCTGAGCGTGTTCGCGAAAAACTAATGAGACACACAAACCCTAAGCCAAGCCTAAACAAACACATAAGCCTAAACCTATTAGCATTCAGCAGAGCAGCTAGCACATGATAACACAGACCGCACTCAGGCACAACCAACCAAGAGCACTGACCTGGATAACAGGGCCAGACCCAACCAAGAAACAACATATGGAGAGGAGAGGGGGGAGAGGATAGGGGAGATGAGAAGAGACAGAGAAAGAGAGAGAGAGAGAGAGAAAGAGAGAGAGACAGAGAGAGAGAGAGAGAGAGAGAGAGAGAGACAGAGGGAGAGAGAGAGAGAGAGAGAGAGAGAGACAGAGGGGGAGAGAGAGAGATGGAACAAGTGTGAGGGAGGGAGGAGTAAGTGCGCAGGTGTGAGAGAGCGAGAGAGAAAGAGAAAGCAAGGGAGACCGTGGCTTATTTGATCCTATTTTCCTCTAAACCATGGTATGATCTGCATTGAAGATGTGCCGTATAATCTTAATTGTTACTGTCATTCCTATGATTAAAACTGTACTCGTCCTCTTAAAAAAAAAAAAGCACTTAGGTAACAAATGAACGTACAATAACTGCATTGATTTCCTATACCAAGTCATAACTCATCCATTCCACTGCCATTGTGCTTTCCAACCATTCCAAGTCGTACTCCGAGGAAGAGGGAACACCAATGCATTAATGGTACAGGGTCTGAAATTCATCCTCAGTGATGAGGTGGTATGATGGCAGTTTCTAGCTGACGTACTGTAGACTGCGTCACTGCTGAGTTACAAAGAATTGTCCTGATCAGGGCTGTTGAATCCTCCTGGCACTCTCTCCCACCACTACAGCCAACACCAATGTAGTGGAAATAGGAGGGAGGTTATCCGGATAAGTGTGGGATTCCAGGAAAATGTCACACAATAATCTGTCTCTATTGTGGACTAAGAGAGATAATTGTGTACAAATTGCGGCCACTTGTCCATGGTTTGAGAGTTTGAGAAGATGTTGCATTTCATAGACTACTCACTGAGAAGGAGAATTAACAACAAACAACTGGTAAGTACAGTGAATACAGGAGGAGTATTTACTTAGGTGCTGGTAGGATGATTCCAAGGGTCCGGTAGAGGATGGCTCCGATGACAAAGTACGAAGTTTCATCAGATTCTACAAAAAAAATAAAATAAAAAAAAAACAGAGAGTCATTTCATATATACATGACAACATGAATCCAAACCAACTCTAGAATGTCCAATGGATACGATACAAACACCAAAACACTGTTCAAGTATGTGGCCTAAGGCAAGGAGTGTCATGTTATTTCATTCCTTGGCCTAAGGTTCCTCAGACAAGTGTTAGATGTTGAAAGTCAAGGGAGAGAGAGCATGGGGAAAAGAGGAAAGACAAATAACTCGACAAAGAACGAACAACCCTCCCCCCCCCAACTCCATTCTCCCTCCATCTCTTTCACTTTTCAACTCCCTCCTGGTTGTGCTTCTTCAAAACTTTTCTCTCCCTCCTCCTGTTTTGTTCGTTCCCTCTATCCCCTCTTCACTACCTCATCTCTTTCAACAGGCCAAAGCCTTTTTTTCCCCTCTGTCCTCCCTCTGTCCTCCCTCTGTTCTCCCTCTGCTCCCCTCAGCCCTTTCTCTCCCTCCATCCCTTTATCCCTAGGACAGTCCCTTGCTACAAGCCCATATGTCCCAGAGAGAGGTAGTGTCCCTCTATAAATGTCACGCTGGAACGAGGGATGGTGGAGGAGGGAAGCCTGGAGAGAGGGATGAGTTTAGTCTGTGAGATTAGTCTCCCCCATCTCTCTCCTCTGTGCTAAGACAGGGGTTGGGAGGGAACAGGGATAGGCAGGGGAGGAAGAGAGGGGGGGGGAGGGTGGAGAGCTAAAGCTGCTCATCAGACACATAGGTTGACTCATCCTAGCTACTGTATAAAGAAACAGTAGAGAGAGAGAGATAGAGAGAGAGAGAGAGAGAGAGAGAGAGACAGAGACAGAGAGAGAGAGAGACAGAGACGGCAATACAGGCAGAGGCATACAGAGAGGAGACTGCAAGAAGAAAAGAGAAGTATTTCAGTGAATAAAAAAAAAACATGATCAAAGTGTACGTCAGAAAGGCACAGACTGTGATGGATCCTAATTGGACGCAGTGTACATGAGCATGCAAATGAGCGGCCCGCTGTACTGTGGGTATATCGTAAATCAGAGGCAGTGAGAGGTGTGCCACATCTACCCTTCACGATGCCACAAACTCATTACACAAACCTGATTAAGACTAGAAGACCATTCAATCACACCAGTTTCATTTTCCCTTAACAGAGTTTGGTCATCCTGTACTTTGAAAAACCCCCCAGCGTTTTTTACTTTGCCAGTTAACTGTTAGCCGCTGAGTGAAATGGAAAATCATCAGCCGCGATCCTAAGTCAGTTATCTGTATT